>NW_027254568.1:0-277986 GCF_044704955.1 Pristiophorus japonicus | reverse complement strand
CCCTCTCTCTCCCCGCCTCTCTCTCTCTCACCCTCTCTCTCTCCCGCTCTCTCCCGCCTCCTCTCTCTCTCACCCCCGCTCTCTCCCAGCCTCTCTCTCTCTCAGCCTCTCTCCCCTCTCTCTCTCCCACTCTCTCCCCGCCTCTCTCTCTCTCACCCCCTCTCTCTTCTGCTCTCTCCCTGCCTCTCACTCTCTCACCCTCTCTCTACCTCTCTCTCCCTGCCTCTCTCTCACCCTCTCTCTCCCGCTCTCTCCCTGCCTCTCTCTCTCTCACCCTCTCCCGCTTTCTCCCCCCTCTCTCTCTCTCCACTCTCTCCCCCGCCTCTCTCTCTCTCACCCTCTCTCCCCACTCTCTCCCCCTCTCTCTCTCTCACCCTCTCTCTCCCACTCTCTCTCTCACCCTCTCCTCTCTCTCACCCTCTCTCTCCCACTCTCTCCCCGCCTCTCTCTCTCTCACCCTCTCTCTCCCCTCGCCCCCGTTCTCTCCCCGCCTCTCTCTCTCTCACCCTCTCTCTCCCACTCTCTCCCCGCCTCTCTCTCTCTCACCCTCTCTCTCCCGCTCTCCCCGTTCTCTCCCCGCCTCTCTCTTTCTCACCCTCTCTCTCCCCGCCTCTCTCTCTCTCCCTCTCTCTCCCCGCCTCTCTTCTCTCACCCCCTCTCTCTCCCGCTCTCTCCCCGCCTCTCTCTCTCTCACCCCCTCTCTCTCCTGCTCTCTCCCCGCCTCTCTCTCTCTCACCCTCTCTCTCTCCCGCTCTCTCCCGCCTCTCTCTCTCTCACCCCCTCTCTCCCGCTCTCCCCGCCTCTCTCTCTCTCACCCTCTCTCTCCCACTCTCTCCCCACCTCTCTCTCTCTCACCCTCTCTCTCCCCGCTCTCTCCCCGCTCTCTCTCTCTCACCCCTCTTCTCCCGCTCTCTCCCCGCCTCTCTCTCTCTCACCCTCTCTCTCTCCCGCTCTCCCCGCCTCTCTCTCTCTCACCCTCTCTCTCCCACTCTCCCCGTCTCTCTCTCTCTCACCCCCTCTCTCTCCTGCTCTCTCCCCGCCTCTCTCTCTCTCACCTCTCTCTCCCCGCCTCTCTCTCTCTCACCCCCCTCTCTCTCCTGCTCTCTCCCCGCCTCTCTCTCTCTCACCCCCCTCTCTCCCGCTCTCCCCCGCCTCTCTCTCTCTCACCCTCTCTCTCCCACTCTCTCCCCACCTCTCTCTCTCTCACCCTCTCTCTCCCGCTCTCTCCCCGCCTCTCTCTCTCACCCCCTCTCTCCCGCTCTCTCCCCGCCTCTCTCTCTCTCACCCCCTCTCTCTCCTGCTCTCTCCGCCTCCTCTCTCTCTCACCCTCTCTCTCTCCCGCTCTCTCCCCGCCTCTCTCTCTCTCACCCCCTCTCTCCGGCCTCTCCCGCCTCTCTCTCTCTCACCCTCTCTCTCCCACTCTCTCCCCACCTCTCTCTCTCTCACCCTCTCTCTCCCGCTCTCTCCCGCCTCTCTCTCTCTCACCCTCTCTCTCCCGCTCTCTCCCCGCCTCTCTCTCTCTCACCCTCTCTCTCTCCCGCTCTCCCCGCCTCTCTCTCTCTCACCCTCTCTCTCCCACTCTCTCCCCGCCTCTCTCTCTCTCTCCCCCTCTCTCTCCTGCTCTCTCCCCGCCTCTCTCTCTCTCACCATCTCTCTCCCGCCTCTCTTTCTCTCACCCCCTCTCTCTCCCGCTCTCTCCCCGCCTCTCTCTCTCTCACCCCTCTCTCTCCCTGCTCTCTCCCCGCCTCTCTCTCTCTCACCCCCTCTCTCTCCCGCTCTCCCGCCTCTCTCTCTCTCACCCTCTCTCTCCCACTCTCTCTCCGCCTCTCTCTCTCTCTCACCCCCCTCTCTCTTCTCACCCTCTCTCTCCCCGCCTCTCTCTCTCTCACCCTCTCTCTCTCCCGCTCTCTCCCCGCCTCTCTCTCTCACCCCTCTCTCCCGCTCTCTCCCAGCCTCTCTCTCTCTCACCCTCTCTCACCCTCTCTCTCTCCCACTCTCTCCCCGCCTCTCTCTTTCTCACCTCTCTTTCCCGCTCTCCCCGCCTCTCTCTTTCTCACCTCTCTTTCCCGCTCTCTCCCCGCCTCTCTCTCTCTCACCCTCTCTCTCCCGCTCTCCCCGCCTCTCTCTCTCTCACCCTCTCTCTCCCACTCTCTCCCGCCTCTCTCTCTCTCACCCTCTCTCTCCCACTCTCTCCCCGCCTCTCTCTCTCTCCCCGCCTCTCTCTCTCTCACCCTCTCTCACCCTCTCTCACCCTCTCTCCCACTCTCTCCCCGCCTCTCTCTCTCTCACCTCTCTTTCCCGCTCTCTCCCCGCCTCTCTCTCTCTCACCCCCTCTCTCTCCTGCTCTCTCCCTGCCTCTCTCTCTCTCTCACCCTCTCTCTCCCGCTCTCTCCCTGCCTCTCTCTCTCTCACCCTCTCTCTCCCGCTCTCTCCCTGCCTCTCTCCCACTCTCTCCCCACCTCTCTCTCTCTCACCCTCTCTCTCCCACTCTTCCCCTCTCTCTCTCTCCCCTCTCTCTCCCACTCTCTCTCTCACCCTCTCTCTCTCTCTCACCCTCTCTCTCCCACTCTCTCCCCGCCTCTCTCTCTCTCACCCTCTCTCTCCCACTCGCCCCGTTCTCTCACCCTCTCTCTCTCTCTCACCCTCTCTCTCCCACTCTCTCCCCGCCTCTCTCTCTCTCACCCTCTCTCTCCCACTCGCCCCCGTTCTCTCCCCGCCTCTCTCTCTCTCACCCTCTCTCTCCCACTCTCTCCCCGCCTCTCTCTCTCTCACCCTCTCTCTCCCACTCTCCCCGTTCTCTCCCCTCCTCTCTCTCTCTCACCCTCTCTCTCCCACTCTCTCCCGCCTCTCTCTCTCACCCTCTCTCTCCCACTCTCCCCCGTTCTCTCCCCGCCTCTCTCTCTCTCACCCTCTCTCTCCCCGCCTCTCTCTCTCTCTGCCTCTCTCTCCCACTCTCCCCGCTTCTCACTCTCCTGCTCCTCTCCATCTCTCCCCTTTCTCTCCCTCTTTCACCCCCTCACCATCTTTTCCCCCTCTCTCTCTCCCCATTGCTAACACTCACTCCCACTCGCCCCCCCTTCCCTCTATCACACGCTCCTCTCCGCCCTCTCTCTCTCTCTCCTTCATTCACATTTACTTCCGCTCTCTCTCCTTCCCTCTCCCCCCCTCTATCACCATCCCCCTCTCTCTCCCCCTTGCTCTCTCTGGCCCCTGCCTCGCTCTCCTTCCACTTCTTTCTCTCTCTCGCTCTCTCTGCCTACCCTCTCTCACTCCCTCTCTCTCCTTCCCCCTCTTTCTCTCTCTGCCCCCCTCTCTCGCTCTCTCTGCCCCCTCTCTCACTCCCTCTCTCTCCTTCCTCCTCGTTCTCTCTCTGCCCTCCTCTCTCGCTCTCTCTGCCCCCCTCGCTCACTCCCTCTCTCTCCTTCCCTCTCTTTCTCTCTCTGCCCCCCTCTCTCACTCTCTCTGCCCCCTCTCTCACTCCCTCTCTCTCCTTCCCTCTCTTTCTCTCTCTGCCCCCCTCTCTCACTCTCTCTGCCCCCTCTCTCACTCCCTCTCTCTCCTTCCCCCTCTTTCTCTCTCTGCCCCTCTCTCTCGCTCTCTCTGCCCCCCTCCCTCTCTCACTCCCTGTCACTCCCTCTCTCTCCTCCCCCTGTCCATGTCCCGATTTCTATCACTCGCTCTACCTCGCTCTGTTCCACTCTCTCATCATTTGTGCCCCTTGCTTCCTCTCCCTGATTCTCCATCTTTCTCTCATGCTATGTCTACGTGTCTCTCTCACCCTGCCTTATCCTTCTGCCCAGCTGGTTAAATATTTCTAACTTTAAGCAGTTTGTCGGCCCGTTAAATATTTGCCTCTGAAACGGAACTGGCCCATCACCAGTTGCCGCCCTGTTTGCTGTCCCTGAACAAGGTGCGAGAATCTGCCAGTGATGAATTGTCTTTTTTTAATTTCAAAATATACTTTATTCATATAAAAATTTGTACAGTACATTCAAAAGCAGTTCAGTACGTTTAGCTGCGGTCAGCAATCCCATACACTACATTTGGGTGCTGACGGCAGTTCCGTTCGATACATTTCCTTGCTTTTCATTTCAAGTACAATTCGGTACAATATGGGATACATTTTAGTACATTCAACAAATTACATTACATGTGTCACTATACAGTTCAATTGTCCCTGAACAGGAGCCAACAGCTCACTGCCTGTCTGTGTGGACAATGCTCAGGCCCTTGACTGCTGAGTGTCCACATATCACCAGATTAAATTCGGGTCACCATACTTTCTAAACACAATCTTGGGGACACACAGGGAGGGAGCACAGCAAAGTATCGAGGATGGAAAAGGTCGGGTGTATGTTGGAATCGGTCCCATTGCTGCTAACCTGTGGGGCCCTATATTGGGCAAGAGGAAGGCAATGAGCTTTCTTATTAATCAGCACGGCTGTGATTGTGTTGAGATGTGGGCTTATTGATCAAATAATGGGGGAGAGACACATGTACAGAAAGCACAACTTTCTAAAGATGTATTAGAGCTATAATGATCACCGATACATTAGTGTAGAGGGAGGGACTGCAGCCCATTGAAACATGAGAAGCTCCAACAGCAGCAGTGGTTAGAACCAGTCCAACAGGTTAAATAATGTGGGTAACATAGCAACATAGACTTAGAAAATCGGTGTAGGAGTAGGCCATTCGGCCCTTCGAGCCTGCACCGCCATTCAATAAGATCATGGCTGATCATTCCCTCAGAACCCCTTTCCTGCTTTCTCTCCATACCCCTTGATCCCTTTAGCCGTAAGGGCCATATCTAACTCCCTCTTGAATACATCTAATGAACTGGTCTCAACAACTCTCTGCGGTAGAGAATTCAACAGGTTAACAACTCTCTGAGTGAAGAAGTTTCTCCTCATCTCGGTCCTAAATGGCTTACCTCTTATCCTTAGACTGTGTCCCCTGGTTCTGGACTTCCCCAATATGGGGAACATTCTTCCTGCATCTAACCTGTCCAATCCCATCAGAATTTTATATGTTTCTATAAGATCCCCTCTCATTCTTCTAAACTCCAGTGAATACAGGCCCAGTCGATCCAGTCTCTCCTCATATGTCAGTCCAGCCATCCCAGGAATCAGTCTGGTGAACCTTCGCTGCACTCCCTCAATAGCAAGAACGTCCTTCCTCAGATTAGGAGACCAAAACTAAACACAATATTCCAGGTGAGGCCTCACTAAGGCCCTGTACAACTGCAGTAAGGCCTCCCTGCTCCTATACTCAAATCCCCTCGCTATGAAGGCCAACATGCCATTTGCCTTCTTCACCGCCTGCTGTACCTGCATGACTCCTTTCAATGACTGATGAACCATGACACCCAGGCCTCGCTGCACCTCCCCTTCTCCTATTCTGTCGCCATTCAGATAATATTCTGCCTTTCTGTTTTTGCTACCAAAGTGGATAACCTCACATTTATCTACAATATACTGCATCTGCCATACATTTGCCCACTCACCTAACCTGTCCAAGTCACCCTGCAGCCTCTTAGTGTCCCCCTCACAGCTCACACCACCACCCAGCTTAGTGTCATGTGCAAACTTGGAGATATTACACTCAATTCCTTCATCTAAATCGTTAATGTATATTGTAAATAGCTGGGGTCCCAGCACTGAGCCCTGCGGCACTCCACTAGTCACTGCCTGCCATTCTGAAAAGGACCCGTTTATCCCGACTCTCTGCTTCCTATCTGCCAACCAGTTCTCTATCCACGTCAGTATATTACCCCCAATACCATGTGCTTTAATTTTGCACACCAATCTCTTGTGTGGGACCTTGTAAAAAGCCTTTTGAAGGTCCAAATACACCACATCCACTGGTTCTCCCTTGTCCACTCTACTAGTTACATCCTCAAAAAATTCTCGAAGATTTGTCAAGCCTGATTTCCCTTTCATAAATCCATGCTGACTTGGACCGATCCTGTCACTGCTTTCCAAATGCACTGCTATTTCATCTTTAATAATTGATTCCAACATTTTCCCCAATACCGATGTCAGGCTAACCGGTCTATAATTTCCTATTTTCACTCCCTCTTTTTTAAAAAGTGGGGTTACATTAGCTACCCTCCAACCCATAGGAACTGATCCAGAGTCTATGGAATGCTGGAAAATGATCACCAATGCATCCACTATTTCTAGGGCCACTTCCTTAAGTACTCTGGGATGTAGACTATCAGGCCCTGGGGACTTATCTGCCTTTAATCCCATCAATTTCCCGAACACAATTTCCTGACTAATAAGGACTTCCTTCAGTTCCTCCTTCTCGCTAGACCCTCGGTCCCTTAGTATTTCCGGAAGGTTATTTGTGTCTTCCTTTGTGAAGACAGAACCAAAGTATATGTTCAATTGGTCTGCCATTTCTTTGTTCCCCATTATAAATTCACCTGATTTTGACTGCAAGGGACCTACATTTGCCTTCACTAATCTTTTTCTCTTCACATATCTATAGAAGCTTTTGCAGTCAGTTTTTATGTTCCCTGCAAGCTTCCTCTCATACTCTATTTTCCCCCTCCTAATTAAACCCCTTGTCCTCCTCTGCTGAATTCTAAATTTCTCCCAGTCCTCAGGTTTGCTGCTTTTTCTGTCCAATTTATATGCCTTGGATTTAACACTATCCTTAATTTCCCTTGTTAGCAACGGTTGAGCCACCTTCCCGGTTTTATTTTTACTCCAGACAGGGATGTACAATTGTTGAAGTTCATCCATGTGATCTTTAAATGTCTGCCTTTACCTATCCACCATCAACCCTTTAAGTATCATTCGCCAGTCTATTCTAGCCAATTCACGCCTTAAACCATCGAAGTTACCTTTCTTTAAGTTCAGGACCCTAGTCTCTGAATTAACTGTGTCACTCTCCATCTTAATAAAGAATTCTACCATATTATGGTCACTCTTCCCCAAGGGGCCTCACACAACAAGATTACTAATTAGTCCTTTCTCATTACACATCACCCTGTCTGGAATGGCCAGCCCTTTAGTTAGTTCATTGACATATTGGTCTAGAAAACCATCCTTAATACACTCCAGAAATCCTCTTCCACCATATTGCTAGCAGTTTGATTAGCCCAATCTATATGTAGATGAAAGTCGCCCATGATAACTGCTGTACCTTTATTGCACGTGTTATGTATGAATAAAGAGTCTGACTGGATACTGTGAGCTCAAAGTAAAGTGTGACCTGAGTCTTTTATTGCAGGTCTCCAGAGTGCCTCTCCAGCCTGTAAGGCCTCCTTAAGTACCTGTGCTCCCAAGGGATTATGGGATTCCTTGGAACTCCAGGGGATAAGCCCTCTGGTGGCTATACAAAGTTTCTACAAGTTTACATATATAACAACACTCCTCCCCTCCCCCTCAGAGTCAACAGTGTAACTATTTACAAGGTGAGATGATCTGGGGCCCTTCTTTCCCTGGTTGATCGTCTCGGTGCAGATGCTGGTATTGGTGAACCGTCTGTTGGGCTCTCGCTGGGCTGCTGTGCAGCTGGCCTTGCTGGGCTGCCTGGTGTGTTGGGCCCTGCAGGGCTGCTGTGGATGATGGGTTCTGCTTCATGGTCAACCGTGGTGCCAGTTGCCACTGGTGTGTGTGTTGGGGGATCAAAAAAGGTAGGGTCCAAGGTGGGTTGCTCAGGGTAGTCCGTGAATCTGAGTTTGATTTGGTCCCAAGTGTTTCCGGTGAATGAGTCCATTTGAAAGTTTGACCCGAAACACCCTGCTCCCCTCTTTGGCCACGACAGTGCCGGGAAGCCACTTGGGACCTTGTCCATAATTTAATACAAATACAGGATCATTGATTTCAATCTCGTGTGACACATTTTCGCTATCAGGGTATGCACTTTGTTGAAGCCGCCTTTGGTTGTTCATATAGATCAGGGTGAACTAACGAGAGCCTTGTCTTAAGTGCTTTTTTCATGAGCAGTTCAGCAGGTGGGATCCCAGTGAGCGAGTGGGGTCTCGTGCGGTAGCTAAGCAGGACTCGGGATAGGCGAGTCTGCATTGAGCCTTCAGTTACCCTCTTCAAGCCTTGCTTGATGGTTTGCACTGCTCTCTCTGTCTGACCATTGGACGCTGGTTTAAACGGGGCAGATGTGACATGTTTGATCCCATTACAGGTCATGAATTCTTTGAACTCAGCACTGGTAAAACATGGCCCGTTGTCGCTCACCAGGACATCGGGTAAGCCGTGAGTGGCAAACATGGCCCGCAGGCTTTCAGTAGTGGCAGCGGACGTGCTAGCCGACATTATCTCACGTTCAATCCACTTGGAGTACGCGTCTACAACCACAAGGAACATTTTACCCAAGAACGGGCCTGCATAGTCGATGTGTACCCTAGACCACGGTTTGGAGGGCCAGGACCATAAACTTAGCAGTGCCTCCCTGGGTGCATTGCTTAACTGCGAGCATGTATTACATCTGTGAACGCAGGACTCTAAGTCCGCATTGATACCGGGCCACCACACATGGGATCTGGCTATCGCTTTCATCATTACGATGCCTGGGTGGGTACTGTGGAGGTCATTGATGAAGGTGTCTCTGCTCTTCTTGGGGACCACTACTCGATTGCCCCACAGAAGGCAGTCTGCCTGTATAGACATTTCATCTTTGCGCCGCTGGAACGGCTTTATCTCTTCCTGCATTTCCACTGTGACACTGGGCCAGCTCCCGTGAAGCACATAGCTTTTGACTAAAGATAATAAGGGGTCCTGGCTTGTCCAGGTTTTGATCTGCCGGGCAGTGATGGGTGATTGCTCACTCTCAAATGCTTCCATAACCATGGTTAGATCTGCGGGCTGTGCCATTTCCACCCCGTGGTGGGCAATGGCAGCTTACTGAGAGCATCGGCGCAGTTTTCTGTGCCTGGCCTGTGGCGGATTGCGTAGTTGTATGCGGACAATGTGAGCGCCCATCTCTGGATGCAGGCCGATGCATTGGTATTTGTCCCTTTACTCTCGGAAAACAGGGATATAAGTGGCTTATGGTCAGTTTCCAATTTCAATTTTAGCCGAAACAGGTATTGATGCATTTTCTTTACCCCATAGACACACGCTAACACTTCTTTCTCAATCATGCTATAGGTTCTCTCGGCCTTAGACAGACTCCTGGATGTATAAGCAACCGGTTGCAGTTTCCTGAAATCATTAGCTTGTTGCAATACACACCTGACGCCATATGACGACGCATCACATGCTAGTACCAAACGCTTACATGGATCATACAACACAAGCAATTTGTTTGAGCATAACAACTTTCTCGCTTTTACAAAGGCATTTTCTTGGCTTTTGCCCCAAAACCCATTCGCCCCCTTTTCGTAGTAAGACATGTAATGGTTCTAACAGTGTGCTGAGACCCGGTAAGAAGTTACCAAAGTAGTTCAGGAGTCCCAGAAACGACCGCAGCTCCGTCACGTTCTGTGGCCTCGGTGTATTCTCGATTGCCTCCGTCTTCGCGTTGGTTGGCCTGATGCCGTCCGCCGCAATCCTCCTTCCCAGGAACTCCACTTCAGGCACCAGGAAAACGCACTTCGAGCGTTTTAACCTGAGCCTCACGCGATTGAGTCGACTAAGAACCTCCTCCAGGTTCTGCAGATGCTCGACTGTGTTCCGACCTGTGACCAAGGTGTCGTCCTGGAAGACCACGGTGTGCGGGACTGACTTCAGTAAACTTTCCATGTTTCTCTGGAATATCGCCGCCGCTGATCGGATTCCAAACGGGGATCTGTTATAAACAAAAAGACCTTTGTGTGTGTTGATGCAGGTGAGGGCCTTCGATGATTCCTCCAGTTCCTGCATCATCTAGGCTGAAGTCAGATCTAGCTTCGTGAACGTCTTTCCTCTCGCCAGAGTTGCAAAGAGGTCGTCGGCTTTTGGAAGAGGGTATTGGTCCTGCAGGGAGAAACGATTGATAGTTACTTTGTAATCGCTACAGATTCTGATGGTGCCGTCTCCCTTGAGGACTGGGACGATAGGACTGGCCCACTTGTTGAACTCGATCGGTGAAATGATGCCCTCTCTTTGCAGCCGGTCGAGCTCGATCTCTACCCTTTCTCTCATCATGTACGGTATCGCTCTCGCCTTGTGATGGATGGGTCACGCCCCCGGAATTAGGTGCATCTGCACTTTTGCTCCTTGGAATTTCCTGATGCCTGGTTCGAACAGCGAAGGAAATTTGTTTAAGACCTGGACACACGAAGTGTCATCAGCGGGAGATAGCGCTCGGACGTCGACCCAGTTCCAGCGTATCTTTCCCAGCCAGCTCCTGCCAAGCAGCGTGGGACTATCGCCCGGTACCACCCAGAGTGGTGGTTTGTGTACCGCTCCATCATAGGAGACCTTTACGGTAGCACTGCCGATTACAGGAATCAGTTCTTTTGTGTAAGTTCTTAGTTTCATGCGAATTGGAGTTTAGACTGGCCTTGAGGCCTTGTTGCACTACAATCTTTCGAAAGTCTTTTTGCCCATGGTGGACTGGCTCGCGCCCGTGTCCAGCTCCATTGAAATTGGGAGTCCATTTAGTTCAACATTCAGCATTATCGGGGGGCAATTCGTGGTGAATGTGTGCACCCCATGTACCTCTGCCTCCTCTATCAGAGGTTCTGGTTTGCCGTGATCCTCCGTGGATCTGTCCTCCTCTGCAACATGGTGGTTTGCAGGTTTAGCAGGCCTAGCAGCTCGCCTACACACTCATTGGAGGTGTCCCATTGTTCCACAGCCTTTGAAAATGTATCCTTTGAAGCGGCATGAATGGAAACGGTGATCACCCCCGCAGCGCCAACAAGGTGTTAATGGCCTTGCATTCATCACCCTTGACGGTGGACTCTGAGACATCTGCGGACGTGTAGCTGCAGGTATGTGTGAGCTGCCCTGTACGTTACAATTCGAAAACAACATCATTTTGTTCACAGTACTTGTAGCAGCACTTGTGTGATGAGAGGTCTGCTTAGTATTGTCACTGGTGGCAATGAACGCCTGGGCTATCGCTATGGCTTTACTCAAGGTTGGGGTCTCTACGGCCAAAAGTTTGCGAAGTATGGGTCCGTGGCCAATGCCAAGTACGAAAAAGTCTCTGAGCATGTGCTCCAAATGTCCTTCAAATTCGCAATGTCCTGCAAGGCGTCTCAGCTTGGCGACATAACTCGCCACTTCCTGGCCTTCAGACCTTTTGTAGGTGTAGAACCGGTATCTCGCCATCAGAACGCTTTCCTTCGGGTTCAAATGCTCTCGGACCAGTGTGCACAAATCGTCGTACGATTTTCCGTGGGTTTCGCTGGAGTGAGCAGATTCTTCATGAGACCATACGTTGGTGCCCCACAGACGGTGAGGAGGATCGCCCTTCGTTTGGCAGCGCTCTCTTCCCCATCCAGCTCATTGGCCACGGAGTATTGGTCGAGTCGCTCCACAAGTTTCCCAATCATCTCCCTCCGAGAATTTCTCCAGGATGCCCACTGTTCTCTGCATTTTTGGGATCGCTATCTGTATTAAATTTGGAGATACTACATTTAATCCCCTCGTCTAAATCATTAATGCACAATGTAAACAGCTGGGGCCCCAGCACAGAACCTTGCGGTACCCCACTAGTCACTGCCTGCCATTTTGAAAAGTACCCATTTACTCCTACTCTTTGTTTCCTGTCTGACAACCAGTTCTCAATCCATGTCAGCACACTACCCCCAATCCCATGTGCTTTAACTTTGCACATTAATCTCTTGTGTGGGACCTTGTCGAAAGCCTTCTGAAAGTCCAAATATACCACATCAACTGGTTCTCCCTTGTCCACTCTACTGGAAACATCCTCAAAAAATTCCAGAAGATTTGTCAAGCATGATTTCCCTTTCACAAATCCATGCTGACTTGGACCTATCATATCACCTCTTTCCAAATGCACTGCTATGACATCCTTAATAATTGATTCCATCATTTTACCCACTACCGATGTCAGGCTGACCGGTCTGTAATTCCCTGTTTTCTCTCTCCCTCCTTTTTTAAAAAGTGGGGTTACATTGGCTACCCTCCACTCCATAGGAACTGATCCAGAGTCAATGGAATGTTGGAAAATGACTGTCAATGCATTTGCTATTTCCAAGGCCACCTCCTTAAGTACTCTGGGATGCAGTCCATCAGGCCCTGGGGATTTATCGGCCTTCAATCCCATCAATTTCCCCAACACAATTTCCCGACTAATAAGGATTTCCCTCAGTTCCTCTTCCTGAAACACTTGGACCAAATCAAACTCAGATTGATGGACTATTCTGAGCAACCCACCTGGGATCTGACCTTTTTTGATCCCTCAACATACACACCAGTGGCAACTGGCACCACGGTTGACCACGAAGCAGAACCCATCATCCACAGCAGCCCAGCAGGGCCCAACACACCAGGCAGCCCAGCAAGGCCCCAACACACCAGGCAGCCCAGCAAGGCCAGCTGCACAGCAGCCCAGCGAGGGCCCAACAAATGATTCAACAACACCAGCTTTCACACCAAGACAATCAACCAGGGCAAGCAGGGCCCCAGATCGACTCACATTGTAAATAGTTACACTATTGACTTGGGGGCGGGGGGAGTGTTGTTATATATGTAAACTTGTATTTACTCTGTGCAGCCACCAGTAGGCTCATCCCCTGGAGTCCCAAGAGATCCCATAATCCCTGTGAGCAGTTCTAGGCACCACAGCTTAGGGAGGATATATTGGCCTTGGAGGGAGTGCAGTGTAGGTTTACCAGAAAGATACCCGGACTTCAAGGGTTAAGTTACGAGGAGAGATTACACAAATTAGGGTTATATTCCCTGGAATTCAAAAGGTTAAGGGGGGAATCTGATCAAAGTTTTCAGGATATTAAGGTGAACAGACAGGGTATGTTATATATGCAGACTATATATATACTATACTCTGTATAGTTGCATAAGATGGAGACTTGTTTACCTGATGTACTCGCAATAAGGCTTACACTGTGTATATACTATGCTGACACCACTAGAGGGTGCAACTGGTGGAGACCGGGGGGGTTTCTGCCCTGGTGGCAGGGGCTGTAAAGAAGGGTAGCCTCCATGTGGCGGCCTCACTCTGGAGTTACGAATAAAGGACCGAGGTCACTACAGTTTGAGTACAACACATTGCCTCGTGGAGTCATTCATAAGTACATTACAGACATAACAACTGGCGATGAGTATACAGACTTTCACACGATTATGGTTTGCCATGCACCCCACATACATCAGCAATCGTTGGAGTGCACGGGGCCAGAGTGGGCGTGGCTCGCTGCTGAGTGACAGCGCTCCCCGGCCCCTGATTGGCCGCCTGCCTCCCGGCCCAACACTGCCACGTGCAGAAGCCATTGGGGGAAAAGATTTGGTTCACATTGGAAAGCGGGCTGGGAGGTGAAAGGTCAGACTCAATGGCCAACTTCAGAAAACCCAGTCTATTGGGGGTAAATCACACTCAGGAAGCTCAGAGAAGGAGCTGTTGAGGGGGAAATGTTCAATGAGATGGGGGAAGCAGTTGGATAGTAAAAGTAATGGATAGTAAAAGCTTTTACAGATATATAAAACGGAAAAGAGTGACTAAAGTAAATGTTGGTCCCTTAGAAGATGAGAAGGGGGATTTAATAATGGGAAATGTGGAAATGGCTGAGACCTTAAACAATTATTTTGCTTCGGTCTTCACAGTGGAAGACACAAAAACCATGCCAAAAATTGCTGGTCACAGGAATGTGGGAAGGGAGGACCTCGAGAAAATCACTATCACTAGGGGGGTAGTGCTGGACAGGCTTGGGACTCAAGGTAGACAAGTCCCCTGGTCCTGATGAAATGCATCCCAGGGTATTAAAAGAGATGGCGGAAGTTATAGCAGATACATTCGTTATAATCTACCAAAATTCTCTGGACTCTGGGGAGGTACCAGCAGATTGGAAAGCAGCTAATGTAATGCCTCTGTTTAAAAAATGGGGCAGACAAAAGGCAGGTAACTATAGGCCGGTTAGTTTAACATCTGTAGTGGGGAAAATGCTTGAAACTATCATTAAGGAAGAAATAGCGGGGCATCTAGATAGGAATAGTGCAATCAAGCAGACGCAGCATGGATTCATGAAGAGGAAATCATGTTTAACTAATTTACTGGAATTCTTTGACGATATAACGAGCATGGTGGATAGAGGTGTACCGATGAATGTGGTGTATTTAGATTTTCAAAATGCATTCGATAAGGTGCCACACACAAGGTTACTGCAGAAGATAAAGTTACGCGGAGTCAAAGGAAATGTATTAGCATGGATAGAGAATTGGCTGGCTAACAGAAAGCAGAGAGTCGGGATAAATGGGTCCTTTTTGGGTTGGAAATCGGTGGTTAGTGGTGTGCCACAGGGATCGGTGCTGGGACCACAACTGTTTACAATATACATAGATGACCTGGAAGAGGGGACAGAGTGTAGTGTAACAAAATTTGCAGATCACACAAAGATTAGTGGGAAAGCGGGTTGTGTAGAGGACACAGAGAGGCTGCAAAGAGATTTAGATAGGTTAGGCGAATGGGCTAAGGTTTGGCAGATGGAATACAATGTCAGAAAGTGTGAGGTCATCCACCTTGGGAAAAAAAACAGTAAAAGGGAATATTATTTGAATGGGGAGAAATTACAACATGCTGCGGTGCAGAGGGACCTGGGGGTCCTTGTGCATGAATCCCAAAAAGTTAGTTTGTAGGTGCAACAGGTAATCAGGAAGGCGAATGGAGGAATGTTGGCCTTCATAGTGAGACGGATGGAGTACAAAAGCAGGGAGGTCCTGCTGCAACTGTATAGGGTATTGGTGAGGTCGCACCTGGAGTACTGCATGCAGTTTTGGTCGCCTTACTTAAGGAAGGATATACTAGCTTTGGAGGGGGTACAGAGATGATTCACGAGGCTGATTCCGGAGATGAGGGGGTTACCTTATGATGATAGATTGAGTAGACTGGGTCTTTACTCGTTGGAGTTCAGAAGGATGAGGGGTGATCTTATAGAAACATTTAAAATAATGAAAGGGATAGACAAGATAGAGGCAGAGAGGTTGTTTTCACCGGTCGGGGAGACTAGAACTAGGGGGCACAGCCTCAAAATACGGGGGAGCCAATTTAAAACCGAGCTGAGAAGGAATGTCTTCTCCCAGAGGGTTGTGAATCTGTGGAATTCTCTGCCCAAGGAAGCAGTTGAGGCTAGCTCATTGAATATATTCAAGTCACAGATAGATAGATTTTTAACCAATAAGGGAATTAAGGGTTACGGGGAGAGGGCGGGTAAGTGGAGCTGAGTCCACGGCCAGATCAGCCATGATCTTGTTGAATGGTGGAGCAGGCTCGAGGGGCTAGATGGCCTACTCCTGTTCCTAATTCTTATGTTCTTATATCAGGCACCAGGACCTCGCTGGATGTCAACCCAGATTTCAGAGACTGGAATTTTCACCTCCGCTTGCCGGGGCAGAGGAAACAAGTAGGGATGGTAATAAAGAGGTAAAGAGAGAGTGTGGTGAAAAAGCCCCAGCCATGAGGTGGTTCAATGTGTCTCAGATACTGGAACAAGCCCAGCAGCAACCAATGGAGGGTTCGATGTGTCCTGGACACTGAAGTAAACTCAGTCACAACGATGAGGAAGGTCGAGTCGATCCTGGAGTAATCACAAGCAGTGTGTCTTAATAAGAACATAAGAAATCGGAACCGGAGTAGGCCATACGGCCCCTCGAGCCTGCTCCGCCATTCTGAGGGAGTGCCGCACTGTCGGAGGGGCAGTACTGAGGGAGCACTGCACTGTCGGAGGGGCAGTACTGAGTGAGCACCGCACTGTCGGAGGGGCAGTACTGAGGGAGCACCGCACTGTCGGAGGGGCAGAACTGAGGGAGCACCGCACTGTCGGAGGGGCAGTACTGAGGGAGTGCCGCACTGTCGGAGGGGCAGTACTGAGGGAGTGCTGCACTGTCGGAGATGCCATCTTTCAGATGAGGTGTTAAATCGGTTAGATACAGAGGCCTTGTCTACTCTCTCAGGTGGATGTAAAAGAGACCACGGCACTATTTCGTAGAAGAGCAGAGGAGTTCTCCCTGGGCCAATATTTATCCCTCAATCAACATAACAAAAACAGATTATCTAGTGATTATCACATTGCTGTGTGTGGGACCTTGCTGTGAGCAAATCGACTCCCGCGATTCCTACATTACAACAGAGACTACACTCCAAAAGTACTTAATTGGCTTTAAAGCACTTTGGGACGTCCGGTGGTCGTGAAAGGTGCTATATAAATCCAAGTCTTTCTTTCTTTGATCTCTCATTTGAAAGCACGATTGAGTCTGCCTCCACCACCCTTTCAGGCCGTGAATTCCAGATCCTAACCACTTGGATGAGGAGACCGAGTGTAATGTAACCAACTTTGCTGATGATACAAAATTTGCAAAGGGATAAAGACAGGCTAAGTGAGTGGGCAAACATTTGGCAGATGGAGTGTAATGTGCGAAAATGTGAGGTTATCATTTTGGCAGAAAAAATAGAAAAGCAAATTATAATTTAAATGGAGAGAAATTGCAAAGTGCTGCAGTACAGAGAGACCTGGGGGTCCTTGTGCATGAAACACAAAATGTTAGTACGCAGGTACAGCAAGTGATCAGGAAGGCCAAGGGAATCTTGGCCTTTATTGAAAGGATACACTTGCTTTGGAGGCAGTTCAGAGAAGGTTCACTTGGTTGATTCTAGAGATGAGGGGCTTAACTTAGGAGGAAAAGGCCTCTACTCATTGGAATTCAGAAGAATGAGAGGTGATCTTATTGAATCATATAAGATTATGAGGGGACTTGACAAGGTGGATAAAGAGAGGATGTTTCCACTGATGGGGGAGACTAGAACTAGGGGGCATGGTCTTAGAATAAGGGGCCGCCTATTTAAAACTGAGATGAGGAGGAATTTCTTCTCTGAGGGTTGTAAATCTGTGGAATTCGCTGCCTCAGAGAGCTGTGGAGGCTGGGTCATTGAATATATTTAAGACAGAGATAGACAGTTTCTTAACGATAAGGGAATAAGCGGTTATGGGGAGCGGGCGGGGAAGTGGACCTGAGTCCATGATCGGATCAGGCATGATCGTATTAAATGGCGGAGCAGGCTCGAGGGGCTGTATGGACTGCTCCTGCTCCGATTTATTACGTTCTTATGTTTTCCTTGGAACAGAGGAGGCTGAGGGGAGATTTAAGTGAGGTGTATAAAATTATGAGGGGCCGAGATAGAGTGGATGGGAAGGATCTATTTCCTCTAGTGCAGGGGTCAATAACCAGGGGGCAGAGATTGAAAGTAATTGGGGGGAGGTGTAGAGGGGATTTGAGGGGAAATGTCTTCACCCAGAGGGCGGTGGGGGTCTGGGGTGGAACTCACGGCCTGAAAGGGTGGTAGAGGCAGAAACCCTCACCACATTTAAAAAGTACCTGGAGGTGCACTTAAAGTGCCGTAACCTACAGGGCTACGGATCCAGAGCTGGAGAGTGGGATTAGGCTGGGTAGCTCTTGGTCGGCCGGGGCGGACACGATGGGCTGAAATGGCTTCTTGCTGTGCGGTAAGTTTCTATGATTCTATGATTCTCTGATTCCTTCTCTCTCACACCATCAGTATCAATCAGTATCCGAGACAACGTTACCTGGACCAGAACATGATTGACTCCCTGTTCCACTATGTCTTCCAAGTCTGGAGTAAGGTCTCGTCCTTGGAGTTCCACAAGGCCTCAGGTGAGGTGGACATTGTCATCGAGTTCGGCCGACCCCACCACAGTGACGGGTACCTGTTCGATGGCTCCGGGGACACCCTGGCCCACACCTTCTTCCCTGGGGACTACCCCATTTCCGGGGACACCCATTCGATGAGGACGAGATATCGACCGACAACACTCAGGGTGCGTAAACACCGTTCACACACTCCCAGGGCAGGTACAGCTCGGGTTAGATACAGAGTAAAGCTCCCTCTACACTGTCCCATCAAACACTCCCAGGGCAGGTACAGGGGGTTAGATACAGAGTAAAGCTCCCTCTACACTGTCCCATCAAACACTCCCAGGGCAGGTACAGTACAGGGTTAGATACAGAGTAAAGCTCCCTCTACACTGTCCCATCAAACACTCCCAGGGCAGGTACAGGGGGTTAGATACAGAGTAAAGCTCCCTCTACACTGTCCCATCAAACACTCCCAGGGCAGGTACAACATGGGATAAATACAGAGTAAAGCTCCCTCTACACTGTCCCATCAAACACTCCCAGGGCAGGTACAGCACGGGGTTAGATACAGAGTAAAGCTCCCTCTACACTGTCCCATCAAACACTCCCAGGGCAGGTACAGCACGGGTTAGATACAGAGTAAATCTCCCGTTGCTTTTTCACCCTGAGACCAGAGCTTCTCCCCGCGGTGAATTTGGCCGTTCTTGTTCCCAAGTGACGAAAGGACAGATCTATTTACGGTGGCCGACCAATGAGTTCGGACATGCCGTTGGTTTGGCCCATTCGTCCGCTGGCAGTTCGATAATGCGTCCTTATTACGGAGGGTCGGTGGGAGCAGTGGGTGATTACCAACTCCCTCAGGGCGATGTGTCTGGGATTGGGCAACTGTACAGTAAGTGTCCTCCTCGTACTGGGGTTAGACCTCACTACATCTCCGATCTCTCAATGTCTCACTCCCCCCATCTCCCCTCCCCTCCCTCAGTGTCTCTCCCTCCATCTCCATCTCCCTCCTTCAGTGTCTCTCCCTCCATCTCCCCTCCCCTCCCTCAGTGTCTCACTCCCTCCATCTCCATCTCCCTCCCTCAGTGTCTCTCCCTCCATCTCCCCTCCTTTCCCTTAGTGTCTCTCCCTCCATTTCCCCTCCCCTCCCTCAGTGTCTCTCCCTCCTTCTCCATCTCCCTCCTTCAGTGTCTCTCCCTCCATCTCCCCTCCCCTCCCTCAGTGTCTCACTCCCTCCATCTCCATCTCCCTCCCTCAGTGTCTCTCCCTCCATCTCCCCTCCTTTCCCTTAGTGTCTCTCCCTCCATTTCCCCTCCCCTCCCTCAGTGTCTCTCCCTCCATCTCCCCTCCCCTCCCTCAGTGTCTCTCCCTCCATCTCCATCTCCCTCCTTCAGTGTCTCTCCCTCCATCTCCCCTCCCCTCCCTCAGTGTCTCTCCCTATATCTCCCCTCCCCTCCCTCAGTGTCTCTCCCTCCATCTCCCCTCCTCTCCCTCAATGTCTCTCCCTCCATCTCCCCTCCCCTCCCTCAGTGTCTCTCCCTCCTTCTCCCCTCCCTTCCCTCAGTGTCTCTCCCTCCATCTCCCCTCCCCTCCCTCAGTGTCTCTCTCTCTCTATCTCCCCTCCCCTCCCTCAGTGTCTCTCCCTCCTTCTCCCCTCCCTTCCCTCAGTGTCTCCCCCTCCATCTCCCCTCCCCTCCCTCAGTGTCTCTCCCTCCATCTCCCCTCCCCTCCCTCAGTCTCTCACTCCCTCCATCTCCCCTCCCTCAGTGTCTCTCACTCCATCTCACCTCCCCGATCTCAGTGTCTCACTGCCTCCATCTCCCCTCCCCTCCCTCAGTGTCTCTCCCTCCTTCTCCCCTCCACTCCCTCAGTGTCTCTCCCTCCATCTCCCCTCCCCTCCCTCAGTGTCTCTCCCTCCATCTCCCCTCCCTCAGTGTCTCTCCCTCCATCTCCCCTCCGCTCCCTCAGTGTCTCACTCCCTCCATCTCCCCTCCCTCAGTGTCTCTCCCTCCATCTCGCCTCCCCTCCCTCAGTGTCTCTCCCTCCATCTCCCCTCCCCTCCCTCAATGTCTCTCCCTCCATCTCCCCTCCCCTCCCTCAGTGTCTCTCCCTCCTTCTCCCCTCCCTTCCCTCAGTGTCTCTCCCTCCATCTCCCCTCCCCTCCCTCAGTGTCTCTCTCTCTATTTCCCCTCCCCTCCCTCAGTGTCTCACTCCCTCCATCTCCCCTCCCTCAGTGTCTCTCACTCCATCTCACCTCCCCGATCTCAGTGTCTCACTCCCTCCATCTCCCCTCCCCTCCCTCAGTGTCTCTCCCACCTTCTCCCCTCCCTTCCCTCAGTGTCTCTCCCTCCATCTCCCCTCCCCTCCCTCAGTGTCTCTCCCTCCATCTCCCCTCCCCTCCCTCAGTGTCTCACTCCCTCCATCTCCCCTTCTCAGTGTCTCTCACTCCATCTCACCTCCCCGATCTCAGTGTCTCACTCCCTCCATCTCCCCTCCCCTCCCTCAGTGTCTCTCCCTCCATCTCCCCTCCCCTCCCTCAGTGTCTCTCCCTCAATCTCCCCTCCCCTCCCTCAGTGTCTCACTCCCTCCATCTCCCCTCCCTCAGTGTCTCTCACTCCATCTCCCCTCCCCTCCCTCAGTGTCTCTCCCTCCATCACCCCTCCCTCAATGTCTCTCCCTCGATCTCCCCTCCCTCAGTGTCTCTCCCTCCATCGCCCCTCCCTCAGTGTCTCTCCGTCCATCTCCCCTCCCTTCCCTCAGTGTCTCTCCCTCCATCTCCCCTCCCTCAGTGTCTCTCCCTCCATCTCCCCTCCCTCAGTGTCTCTCCCTCCATCTCCCCTCCCCTCCCTCAGTGTCTCTCACTCCATCTCCAAACCCCTCCCTCAGTGTCTCTCCGTCCATCCCCCCTCCCCTCCCTCAGTGTCTCTCACTCCATCTACCCGCCCCGATCTCAATGTCTCTCCCTCCATCTCCCCTCCCCTCCCTCAGTGACTCTCCCTCCATCGCCCCTCCCCTCCCTCAGTGTCTCTCCCTCCATCTCACCTCCCCTGCCTCAGTGGGTAGAGCTGCAGAATACCAAAGGACAAAAAACATTAGTGGGAGTTGTGTACAGACCTCCAAACAGTAGTAGTGATGTTGGGGAGGGCATCAAACATGAAATTAGGGTTGCGTGCAATAAAGGTGCAGCAGTTATAATGGGTGACTTTAATATGCACATAGATTGGGTTAACCAAACTGGAAGCAATACGGTAGAGGAGGATTTCCTGGAGTGCATAAGGGATGGTTTTTTAGACCAATATGTCGAGGAACCAACTAGGGGGGAGGCCATCTTAGACTGGGTGCTGTGTAATGAGAGAGGATTAATTAGCAATCTCGTTGTGCGAGGCCCCTTGGGGAAGAGTGACCATAATATGGTGGAATTCTGCATTAGGATGGAGAATGAAACAGTTAATTCAGAGACCATGGTCCAGAACTTAAAGAAGGGTAACTTTGAAGGTATGAGGCGTGAATTGGCTAGGATAGATTGGCGAATGATACTGAAGGGGTTGACTGTGGATGGGCAATGGCAGACATTTAGAGACCGCATGGATGAACTACAACAATTGTACATTCCTGTCTGGCGTAAAAATAAAAAAGGGAAGGTGGCTCAACCGTGGCTATCAAGGGAAATCAGGGATAGCATTAAAGCCAAGGAAGTGTCATACAAATTGGCCAGAAATAGTAGCGAACCCAGGGACTGGGAGAAATTTAGAACTCAGCAGAGGAGGACAAAGGGTTTGATTAGGGCAGGGAAAATGGAGTACGAGAAGAAGCTTGCAGGGAACATTAAGATGGATTGCAAAAGTTTCAATAGATATGTAAAGAGAAAAAGGTTAGTAAAGACAAACGTAGGTCCCCTGCAGTCAGAATCAGGGGAAGTCATAACGGGGAACAAAGAAATGGCGGACCAATTGAACAAGTACTTTGGTTCGGTATTCACGAAGGAGGACACAAACAACCTTCCGGATATAAAAGGGGTCGGGGGGTCTAGTAAGGAGGAGGAACTGAGGGAAATCCTTATTAGTCGGGAAATTGTGTTGGGGAAATTGATGGGATTGAAGGCCGATAAATCCCCAGGGCCTGATGGACTGCATCCCAGAGTACTTAAGGAGGTGGCCTTGGAAATAGTGGATGCATTGACAGTCATTTTCCAACATTCCATTGACTCTGGATCAGTTCCTATGGAGTGGAGGGTAGCCAATGTAACCCCACTTTTTAAAAAAGGAGGGAGAGAGAAAACAGGGAATTACAGACCGGTCAGCCTGACATCGGTAGTGGGTAAAATGATGGAATCAATTATTAAGGATGTCATAGCAGTGCATTTGGAAAGAGGTAATATGATAGGTCCAAGTCAGCATGGATTTGTGAAAGGGAAATCATGCTTGACAAATCTTCTGGAATTTTTTGAGGATGTTTCCAGTAGAGTGGACAAGGGAGAACCAGTTGATGTGGACTTTCAGAAGGCTTTCGACAAGGTCCCACACAAGAGATTAATGTGCAAAGTTAAAGCACATGGGATTGGGGGTAGTGTGCTGACATGGATTGAGAACTGGTTGTCAGACAGGAAACAAAGAGTAGGAGTAAATGGGGACTTTTCAGAATGGCAGGCAGTGACTAGTGGGGTACCGCAAGGTTCTGTGCTGGGGCCCCAGCTGTTTACACTGTACATTAATGATTTAGATGAGGGGATTAAATGTAGTATCTCCAAATTTGCGGATGACACTAAGTTGGGTGGCAGTGTGAGCTGCAAGGAGGATTCTATGAGGCTGCAGAGTGACTTGGATAGGTTAGGTGAGTGGGCAAATGCATGGCAGATGAAGTATAATGTGGATAAATGTGAGGTTATCCACTTTGGTGGTAAAAACAGAGAGACAGACTATTATCTGAATGGTGACAGATTAGGAAAAGGGGAGGTGCAAAGAGACCTAGGTGTCATGGTACATCAGTCATTGAAGGTTGGCATGCAGGTACAGCAGGCGGTTAAGAAAGCAAATGGCATGTTGGCCTTCATAGCGAGGGGATTTGAGTACAAGGGCAGGGAGGTGTTGCTACAATTGTACAGGGCCTTGGTGAGGCCACACCTGGAGTATTGTGTACAGTTTTGGTCTCCTAACCTGAGGAAGGACATTCTTGCTATTGAGGGAGTGCAGCGAAGGTTCACCAGACTGATTCCCGGGATGGCGGGACTGACCTATCAAGAAAGACTGGATCAACTGGGCTTGTATTCACTGGAGTTCAGAAGAATGAGAGGGGACCTCATAGAAACGTTTAAAATTCTGACGGGGTTAGACAGGTTAGATGCAGGAAGAATGTTCCCAATGTTGGGGAAGTCCAGAACCAGGGGACACAGTCTAAGGATAAGGGGGAAGCCATTTAGGACCGAGATGAGGAGGAATTTCTTCACCCAGAGAGTGGTGAACCTGTGGAATTCTCTACCACAGAAAGTTGTTGAGGCCAATTCACTAAATATATTCAAAAAGGAGTTAGATGAAGTCCTTACTACTAGGGGAATCAAGGGGTATGGTGAGAAAGCAGGAATGGGGTACTGAAGTTGCATGTTCAGCCATGAACTCATTGAATGGCGGTGCAGGCTAGAAGGACTGAATGGCCTACTCCTGCACCTATTTTCTATGTTTCTATGTCTATCCCTCCATCTCCCCTCCCCGCCTTCAGTGTCTCTCCCTCCATCTCCCCTCCCCTCCCTCAGTGTCTCTCCCTCCATCTCCCCTCCCTCAGTGTCTCTCCCTCCATCTCCCCTCCCCTCCCTCAGTGTCTCTCCCTTCATCACCCCTCCTCTCCCTCAGTGTCTCTCCCTCCATCTCCCCTCCCTCAGTGTCTCTCGCACCATCTCCCCTCCCCTCCCTTAGTGTTTCTCCCTTCATCTTCCCTCCCATCCCTCAGTGTCTCTCCCTCCATCTCCCCTCCCCTCCCTCAGTGTCTCTCCCTCCATCTCCACTCCCCTACCACAGTGTCTCTCCCTCCATCTCCCCTCCCGTCCTTCAGTGTCTCTCCCTCCATCTCCCCTCCCCTCCCTCAGTGTCTCTCCCTCCATCTCCCCTCCCTCAGTGTCTCTCCCTCCATCTCCCCTCCCCTCCCTCAGTGTCTCTCCCTTCATCACCCCTCCTCTCCCTCAGTGTCTCTCCCTCCATCTCCCATCCCTCAGTGTCTCTCTCTCCATCTCCCCTCCCCTCCCTTAGTGTTTCTCCCTCCATCTCCCCTCCCCTCCCTCCGTGTCTCTCGCTCCATCTCCCCTCCCATCCCTCAGTGTCTCTCCCTCCATCTCCCCTCCCATCCCTCAGTGTCTCTCCCTCCATCTCCCCTCCCCTCCCTCAGTGTCTCTCCCTCCATCTCCACTCCCCTACCACAGTGTCTCTCCCTCCATTTCCCCTCCCATCCCTCAGTGTCTCTCCCTCCATCTCCCCTCCCCTCCCTCAGTGTCGCTCCCTCCATCTCCCCTCCCTCAGTGTCTCGTCATCCATCTCCCCTCCCCTCCCTCAGTGTCTCTCCCTCCATCCCCTCCCCGATCTCAGTGTCTCTCACTCCATCTCCCCTCCCCTCCTTCAGTGTCTCGCCATCCATCTCCCCTCCCCTCCCTCCGTGTCTCTCGCTCCATCTCCCCTCCCATCCCTCAGTGTCTCTCCCTCCATCTCCCCTCCCATCCCTCAGTGTCTCTCCCTCCATCTCCCCTCCCCTCCCTCAGTGTCTCTCCCTCCATCTCCACTCTCCTACCACAGTGTCTCTCCCTCCATCTCCCCTCCCATCCCTCAGTGTCTCTCCCTCCATCTCCCCTCCCCTCCCTCAGTGTCGCTCCCTCCATCTCCCCTCCCTCAGTGTCTCGTCATCCATCTCCCCTCCCCTCCCTCAGTGTCTCTCCCTCCATCCCCTCCCCGATCTCAGTGTCTCTCACTCCATCTCCCCTCCCCTCCTTCAGTGTCTCGCCATTCATCTCCCCTCCCCTCCCTCAGTGTCTCTCCCTCCATCTCCCCTCCCCTCCCTCAGTGTCTCTCCCTCCATCTCCCCTCCCCTCCCTCAGTGTCTCTCCCTCCATCTCCCCTCCCCTCCCTCAGTGTCTCTCCCTCCATCTCCACTCCCGTCCCTCAGTATCTCCCCCTCCATCTCCCCTCCCCTCCCTTAGTGTCTCTCCCTCCATCTCCCTTCCCCTCCCTCAGTGTCTCTCCCTCCATCTCCCCTCCCTTCCCTCAGTGTCTCTCCCTCCATCTTCCCTTCCCTCCCTCAATGTCTCTCCCTCCATCTCCTCTCCCCTCCCTCAGTGTCTCTCCCTCCATCTCCCCTCCCCTCCCTCAGTGTCTCTCCCTCCATCCCCTCCCCGATCTCAGTGTCTCTCCCTCCATCTCCCCTCCCCTCCGTCAGTGTCTCTCCCTCCATCTCCCCTCCCCTCCCTCAGTGTCTCTCCCTCCATCTCCCCTCCCCTCCCTCAGTGTCTCTCCCTCCATCTCCCCTCCCCTCCCTCAGTGTCTCTCCCTCCATCTCCCCTCCCTTCCCTCAGTCTCTCTCCCTCCATCTCCCCTTCCCTCCCTCAATGTCTCTCCCTCCATCTCCCCTCCCCTCCCTCAGTGTCTCTCCCTCCATCTCCCCTCCCCTCCCTCAGTGTCTCTCCCTCCATCCCCTCCCCGATCTCAGTGTCTCTCCCTCCATCTCCCCTCCGTCAGTGTCTCTCCCTCCATCTCCCTTCCTCAGTGTCACTTGCTCCATCTTCTCTCAGTGTCTCACTCCTTTTCCATGTTCTAGGACTCTAACACCTACACAGGCAGATACGCAGACACAAAGACAAGCACTCCTGCATACCGACTCACTTACCTACATATATATACACGCTCACACATGCACACATATTCATACACACATGCACCCATTGCAGTTGCACACACACACTCACTCTCACACATATACACTCTCACACACACTCACTCTCACACACAGACACTCTCACACACACTCACTCTCACACACACTCATACACACACTCACTCTCACACACACTCTTACACATACCCATACACACACTCTCACGCACCCACACACATACTCTCACACTCTCACACACTCACAATCACACTCTCACACACTCACACTCACACACACTCTTACACATACCCGCACACACACTCTCACACACCCACACCCACACTCTCACACTCTCACACACTCACACTCACACTCTCACACTCTCACACACTCTCACACACACACACACACATTCTCACACACACACACACACACACACTCTCTCTCACAAACTCTCACACATACTCTCACACACACTCTCACATACATACTCACACATAGACACACACACACATAGACTCAGACACACAACCTCACACACAGACACACACACACACTCAGACACACACATACACACACACACACACACATACACTCAGAGACACACACACAAACATACACATACACTCAGACATAGACACACACACTCTCTCACACACACACATACTCTCACACTTATACTCACATAGACGCACACACATAGACTCAGACACACACACACACACACAAACACATACACTCAGAGAGAGAGAGACACACACACACACTCTCTTTCACACACACACACACACACACACGCACATACACTCAGAGAGACACACACACACACTCTCACACATACACTCTGACACACAGTCACACACACACACACGCACTCAGGCACACACACACTCACACACATACACTCAGACATAGAAACACACACTCTCTCACAGACACACACATACTCTCTCACACATTCTCACACACACTCTCACACACACTCACACACATACACTCAGACAGACACACACACACACACACACGCACACACACACACACTCTCACACACACACACACACACAGATACACACCCACACATTCATACATACACTCACACACACACTCACACAGCACACCCACTCACACACACACACTCACACACAACAGCTCTGTCAGAAGGAGAATCAGACACAATTGCCATCATGTATCGATGTTTCTCCTCCATTGACAGGGACGAGCAGCCAACGAAAGAAAAGCCAAAAGACCACCCAGCTGTCAACCCGAAAATCCTGGGTGTGGTTTCGCCCGACCCCAGCTCTGAGTGAGTAACAAGCTGCACCTCACAGCTCTCCTCACATGGTCAGGGGAGGGGGATACAGTCAGGGACACAGGGACAGTTACCCTCACACTGTCAGGGGAGGGGGATACAGTCAGGGACACAGGGACAGTTACCCTCACACTGTCAGGGGAGGGGGATACAGTCAGGGACACAGGGACAGTTACCCTCACACTGTCAGGGGAGGGGGATACAGTCAGGGACACAGGGACAGTTACCCTCACACTGTCAGGGGAGGGGGATACAGTCAGGGACACAGGGACAGTTACCCTCACACTGTCAGGGGAGGGGGATACATTCAGGGACACAGGGACAGTTACCCTCACACTGTCAGGGGAGGGGGATACAGTCAGGGACACAGGGACAGTTACCCTCACACTGTCAGGGGAGGGGGATACAGTCAGGGACACAGGGACAGTTACCCTCACACTGTCAGGGGAGGGGGATACAGTCAGGGACACAGGGACAGTTACCCTCACACTGTCAGGGGAGGGGGATACAGTCAGGGACACAGGGTCAGCTGTGTGCATCATGAACACAGGAAAGTTAACACTAACTGCCGTGATAATCTGGTTGTGGCTGACAATGAGCTGTACATTCAGCGAGTGAAATCCCTTTCGGTTTTGAAACACCTCTGCATTCTGTAAAGGTGGTTTTCGGGTGATGTGCGTGCAGTCTATTTCTCCCTGCACCTTGGGGAAGTCTGCTATCATCGAGAACCCAGAAGCCCTCCCGGTTTGTGCCTCCCTAGTCATGGGGAAGCTTATAAAGTCCATCCCGCTGGTGCAAAGGGCTTCAGTCACCTGTCAATTGGAGCTGTGTGTAGTGTGCTGAGAGATATGGCAAATGTCGCCAGCTGAAGCCTGAAAGGATCCGGATGCATAGACTGATAGCGCCTCAATAACCTTTACCTCAACGGGCAGTGTGGTCCTGACGGTGCTGGCAGGCTGTAGATCCCCCTTGACAAGCTGCATATCTCATCGATCACCTTCTTTCGGAAGCGTGACCTCCGAAGGCACGCGTTAACAGACAAGTTCAGGTAAGGTTGCCTTTTCTTGTAAGTTCTTCGGCCGTAAGGTCTCCTCATACGTCTACGCGTTGCGCTGCGACCTCTACGATTGACCCCTTCACTTAACCCTTTACTTAACTCAAGTTCAGATGCCAGCAGTTCTGCACTTACAAGTAATGGCAGAGAAGATGCAGCCCACATTCTTTCACTGTTTATATAAATGCCTGTTCTACTACTAAACTGACTTTTCTACGAAAATAAATTATGATAAATGATATAAGTTTAAATTTGACTGGATATATCTGCCAAATATACTTATAACTCACAAATTATTCAAGCACTCTTGTTTTTGCAGCCTCCCTCCCTTCCTCCGATATTCATAATGGCGTCAAAATGGCATCCGTAGCGCCGAAGTCTGTGAATAAAGCCCGGGAAAAGCAACCAGTTCCCGGCACTGTGGTCAGTGAGCGATCAGCCCGGCGATGTGTGGGCGTTCACCTCGGTGATCAGCTCGGCATTGTGTGGGCAATCACCTCGGTGATCAGCTCGGCATTATGTGGGCGATCACCTCGGTGATCAGCTCGGCGATGTGAGCCGAAAGTCAGAGGGATCATTTTTCGCCGCAGCTCCAGCCTGAATTTCCACTTTTTTGTCAAAATGGGCGATGAAAGGTCATTTTGGGTGATATATGGGTACAGTGAAGAGGAAAGTCTGGCCCAAAGACACAAAGGGGCAACAATGCTCCATGTGGCAGGGTGCAGGATCACCTCATGGCCAACAGGGGGCAGCAATGGTCCATGTGGCAGGGTGCAGGAACACCTCATGACCAACAGGGGCAGCAATGCTCCATGTGGCAGGGTGCAGGATCACCTCATGACCAACAGGGGCAGCAATGCTCGACATGACAGGATGCAGGATCACCACATGGCCAGCAGGGGACAGCAATGCTCTACGTGGCAGAGTGCAGGATCACCACATAGCCAGCAGGGGACAGCAATGCTCTATGTGGCAGAGTGCAGGATCACCTCAAGCCCAGCAGGGGGCAGCGATGCTCCATGTGGCAGGGCTCAGCAATGCTCCATGTGGCTGGGTGCAGGATCACCACATGGCCAGCAGGGGGCAGCAATACTCCATGTGGCAGGGTGCAGTATAATCTCTTGGCCAGAAGGGGCAGCAATGATCCATGTGGCAGGGTGCAAGATCACCACATGACCAGCAGGGGGCAGCAATGCTCCGTGTGACAGGGTGCAGTCACACCTCATGGCCAGCAGGGGGCAGCAATGCTCGACATGACAGGGTGCAGGATTACCTCATAGCCAGCAGGGGACAGCAATGCTCCACGTGGCAGGGTGCAGGATCACCTCATGGCCAGTAGGCGGCAGCAATGCTCCACGTGGCAGGGTGCAGGTTCACCACATGGCCAGCAGGGGGCAGCAATGCTCCACGTGGCAGGATGCAGGATCATCACATGGCCAGCAGGGGGCAGCAATGCTCCACGTGGCAGGGTGCAGGATCACCACATGGCCAGCAGGGGGCAGCAATGCTCAGCGTAGCAGGGTGCAGGATCACCACATGGCCAGCAGGGGGCAGCAATGCTCCATGTGGCAGGGAGCAGGATCACCACATGGCCAGCAGCGGGCAGCAATGCTCCATGTGGCAGGGAGCAGGATCACCACATGGCCAGCAGGGGACAGCAATGCTCCATGTGGCAGGGAGCAGGATCACCACATGGCCAGCAGGAGACAGCAATGCTCCATGTGGCAGGGAGCAGGATCACCACATGGCCAGCAGGAGACAGCAATGCTCCATGTGGCAGGGAGCAGGATCACCACATGGCCAGCAGGGGACAGCAATGCTCTACATGGCAGGGTGCAGGATCACCACATGGCCAGCAGGGGGCAGCAATGCTCCACGTAGCAGGGTGCAGGATCACCACATGGCCAGCAGGGGGCAGCAATGCTCAGCGTAGCAGGGTGCAGGATCACCACATGGCCAGCAGGAGGCAGCAATGCTCAGCGTAGCATGGTGCAGGATCACCACATGGCCAGCAGGGGGCAGCAATGCTCCATGTGGCAGGGAGCAGGATCACCACATGGCCAGCAGGGGACAGCAATGCTCCATGTGGCAGGGAGCAGGATCACCACATGGCCAGCAGCGGGCAGCAATGCTCCATGTGGCAGGGAGCAGGATCACCACATGGCCAGCAGGGGGCAGCAATGCTCCATGTGGCAGGGAGCAGGATCACCACATGGCCAGCAGGAGACAGCAATGCTCCATGTGGCAGGGAGCACGATCACCACATGGCCAGCAGGGGACAGCAATGCTCCACATGGCAGGGTGCAGGATCACCACATGGCCAGCAGGGGGCAGCAATGCTCCGCGTAGCAGGGTGCAGGATCACCACATGGCCAGCAGGGGGCAGCAATGCTCCGCGTAGCAGGGAGCAGGATCACCACATGGCCAGCAGGGGGCAGCAATGCTCAGCGTAGCAGGGTGCAGGATCACCACATGGCCAGCAGGGGGCAGCAATGCTCAGCGTAGCAGGGTGCAGGATCACCACATGGCCAGCAGGGGGCAGCAATGCTCCATGTGGCAGGGAGCAGGATCACCACATGGCCAGCAGCGGGCAGCAATGCTCCACGTGGCAGGGAACAGGATCACCACATGGCCAGCAGGGAGCAGCAATGCTCCATGTGGCAGGGAGCAGGATCACCACATGGCCAGCAGGAGACAGCAATGCTCCATGTGGCAGGGAGCAGGATCACCACATGGCCAGCAGGGGACAGCAATGCTCTACATGGCAGGGTGCAGGATCACCACATGGCCAGCAGGGGGCAGCAATGCTCCACGTAGCAGGGTGCAGGATCACCACATGGCCAGCAGGGGGCAGCAATGCTCAGCGTAGCAGGGTGCAGGATCACCACATGGCCAGCAGGAGGCAGCAATGCTCAGCGTAGCAGGGTGCAGGATCACCACATGGCCAGCAGGGGGCAGCAATGCTCCATGTGGCAGGGAGCAGGATCACCACATGGCCAGCAGGGGACAGCAATGCTCCATGTGGCAGGGAGCAGGATCACCACATGGCCAGCAGCGGGCAGCAATGCTCCATGTGGCAGGGAGCAGGATCACCACATGGCCAGCAGAGGGCAGCAATGCTCCATGTGGCAGGGAGCAGGATCACCACATGGCCAGCAGGAGACAGCAATGCTCCATGTGGCAGGGAGCACGATCACCACATGGCCAGCAGGGGACAGCAATGCTCCACATGGCAGGGTGCAGGATCACCACATGGCCAGCAGGGGGCAGCAATGCTCCACGTAGCAGGGTGCAGGATCACCACATGGCCAGCAGGGGGCAGCAATGCTCCATGTGGCAGGGAGCAGGATCACCACATGGCCAGCAGGGGACAGCAATGCTCCATGTGGCAGGGAGCAGGATCACCTCATGGCCAGCAGGGGGCAGCAATGCTCCACGTGGCAGGGTGCAGGATCACCACATGGCCAGCAGGGGGCAGCAATGCTCCATGTGGCAGGGAGCAGGATCACCACATGGCCAGCAGGAGACAGCAATGCTCCATGTGGCAGGGAGCACGATCACCACATGGCCAGCAGGGGACAGCAATGCTCCACATGGCAGGGTGCAGGATCACCACATGGCCAGCAGGGGGCAGCAATGCTCCACGTAGCAGGGTGCAGGATCACCACATGGCCAGCAGGGGACAGCAATGCTCCACATGGCAGGGTGCAGGATCACCACATGGCCAGCAGGGGGCAGCAATGCTCCACGTGGCAGGGTGCAGGATCACCACATGACCAGCAGGGGGCAGCAATGCTCCACGTAGCAGGGTGCAGGATCACCACATGGCCAGCAGGGGGCAGCAATGCTCCATGTGGCAGGGAGCAGGATCACCACATGGCCAGCAGGGAGCAGCAATGCTCCATGTGGCAGGGAGCAGGATCACCACATGGCCAGCAGGAGACAGCAATGCTCATTGTGGCAGGGAGCAGGAACACCACATGGCCAGCAGGGGACAGCAATGCTCCATGTGGCAGGGAGCAGGATCACCACATGGCCAGCAGCGGGCAGCAATGCTCCATGTGGCAGGGAACAGGATCACCACATGGCCAGCAGGGAGCAGCAATGCTCCGTGTGGCAGGGAGCAGGATCACCACATGGCCAGCAGGGGACAGCAATGCTCCACATGGCAGGGTGCAGGATCACCACATGGCCAGCAGGGGGCAGCAATGCTCCACGTAGCAGGGTGCAGGATCACCACATGGCCAGCAGGGGGCAGCAATGCTCAGCGTAGCAGGGTGCAGGATCACCACATGGCCAGCAGGGGGCAGCAATGCTCCATGTGGCAGGGAGCAGGATCACCACATGGCCAGCAGGGGACAGCAATGCTCCATGTGGCAGGGAGCAGGATCACCACATGGCCAGCAGCGGGCAGCAATGCTCCATGTGGCAGGGAGCAGGATCACCACATGGCCAGCATGGGGCAGCAATGCTCCATGTGGCAGGGTGCAGGATCACCACATGGCCAGCAGGAGACAGCAATGCTCCATGTGGCAGGGAGCAGGATCACCACATGGCCAGCAGGGGACAGCAATGCTCCACATGGCAGGGTGCAGGATCACCACATGGCCAGCAGGGGGCAGCAATGCTCCACGTAGCAGGGTGCAGGATCACCACATGGCCAGCAGGAGGCAGCAATGCTCAGCGTAGCAGGGTGCAGGATCACCACATGGCCAGCAGGGGGCAGCAATGCACCATGTGGCAGGGTGCAGGATCACCACATGGCCAGCAGGGGACAGCAATGCTCCATGTGGCAGGGAGCACGATCACCACATGGCCAGCAGCGGGCAGCAATGCTCCATGTGGCAGGGAGCAGGATCACCACATGGCCAGCAGGAGACAGCAATGCTCCATGTGGCAGGGAGGACGATCACCACATGGCCAGCAGGGGACAGCAATGCTCCACATGGCAGGGTGCAGGATCACCACATGGCCAGCAGGGGGCAGCAATGCTCCACGTAGCAGGGTGCAGGATCACCACATGGCCAGCAGGGGGCAGCAATGCTCCATGTGGCAGGGAGCAGGATCACCACATGGCCAGCAGGGGACAGCAATGCTCCATGTGGCAGGGAGCAGGATCACCTCATGGCCAGCAGGGGGCAGCAATGCTCCACGTGGCAGGGTGCAGGATCACCACATGGCCAGCAGGGGGCAGCAATGCTCCACGTGGCAGGGTGCAGGATCACCACATGGCCAGCAGGGGACAGCAATGCTCCATGTGGCAGGGAGCAGGATCACCTCATGGCCTGCAAGGGACAGCAATGCTCCACGTGGCAGGGAGCAGGATCACCACATGGCCAGCAGGGAACAGCAATGCTCCATGTGGCAGGGAGCAGGATCACCACATGGCCAGCAGGGGACAGCAATGCTCCATGTGGCAGGGAGCAGGATCACCTCATGGCCAGCAGGGGGCAGCAATGCTCCACGTGGCAGGGTGCAGGATAACCACATGGCCAGCAGGGGGCAGCAATGCTCCACGTAGCAGGGTGCAGGATCACCACATGGCCAGCAGGGGGCAGCAATGCTCCACGTGGCAGGGAGCAGGATCACCACATGGCCAGCAGGGGGCAGCAATGCTCCACGTGGCAGGGAGCAGGATCACCACATGGCCAGCAGGGAACAGCAATGCTCCATGTGGCAGGGTGCAGGATCACCTCATGGCCAGCAGGGGGCAGCAATGCTCCATGTGGCAGGGTGCAGGATCACAACATGGCCAGCCAGAGGCAGCAATGCTCCATGTGGCAGGGAGCAGGATCACCACATGGCCAGCAGGGGGCAGCAATGCTCCACGTGGCAGGGAGCAGGATCACCACATGGCCAGCAGGGGGCAGCAATGCTCAGCGTAGCAGGGTGCATGATCACCACATGGCCAGCAGGGAGCAGCAATGCTCCGTGTGGCAGGGAGCAGGATCACCACATGGCCAGCAGGGGACAGCAATGCTCCACATGGCAGGGTGCAGGATCACCACATGGCCAGCAGGGGGCAGCAATGCTCCACGTAGCAGGGTGCAGGATCACCACATGGCCAGCAGGGGGCAGCAATGCTCCATGTGGCAGGGAGCAGGATCACCACATGGCCAGCAGGGGACAGCAATGCTCCATGTGGCAGGGAGCAGGATCACCTCATGGCCAGCAGGGGGCAGCAATGCTCCACGTGGCAGGGTGCAGGATCACCACATGGCCAGCAGGGGGCAGCAATGCTCCACGTGGCAGGGTGCAGGATCACCACATGGCCAGCAGGGGACAGCAATGCTCCATGTGGCAGGGAGCAGGATCACCTCATGGCCTGCAAGGGACAGCAATGCTCCACGTGGCAGGGAGCAGGATCACCACATGGCCAGCAGGGAACAGCAATGCTCCATGTGGCAGGGAGCAGGATCACCACATGGCCAGCAGGGGACAGCAATGCTCCATGTGGCAGGGAGCAGGATCACCTCATGGCCAGCAGGGGGCAGCAATGCTCCACGTGGCAGGGTGCAGGATAACCACATGGCCAGCAGGGGGCAGCAATGCTCCACGTAGCAGGGTGCAGGATCACCACATGGCCAGCAGGGGGCAGCAATGCTCCACGTGGCAGGGAGCAGGATCACCACATGGCCAGCAGGGGGCAGCAATGCTCCACGTGGCAGGGAGCAGGATCACCACATGGCCAGCAGGGAACTGCAATGCTCCATGTGGCAGGGTGCAGGATCACCTCATGGCCAGCAGGGGGCAGCAATGCTCCATGTGGCAGGGTGCAGGATCACAACATGGCCAGCCAGAGGCAGCAATGCTCCATGTGGCAGGGAGCAGGATCACCACATGGCCAGCAGGGGGCAGCAATGCTCCACGTGGCAGGGAGCAGGATCACCACATGGCCAGCAGGGGGCAGCAATGCTCAGCGTAGCAGGGTGCATGATCACCACATGGCCAGCAGGGGGCAGCAATGCTCCACGTAGCTGGGTGCAGGATCACCTCATGGCCAGCAGGGGGCAGCAATGCTCCACGTGGCAGGGAGCAGGATCACCACATGGCCAGCAGGGGGCAGCAATGCTCCACGTGGCAGGGAGCAGGATCACCACATGGCCAGCAGGGGGCAGCAATGCTCCACGTGGCAGGGAGCAGGATCACCACATGGCCAGCAGGGAACAGCAATGCTCCATGTGGCAGGGTGCAGGATCACCTCATGGCCAGCAGGGGGCAGCAATGCTCCATGTGGCAGGGTGCAGGATCACAACATGGCCAGCCAGAGGCAGCAATGCTCCATGTGGCAGGGAGCAGGATCACCACATGGCCAGCAGGGGGCAGCAATGCTCCACGTGGCAGGGAGCAGGATCACCACATGGCCAGCAGGGGGCAGCAATGCTCAGCATAGCAGGGTGCAGGATCACCACATGGCCAGCAGGGGGCAGCAATGCTCCACGTAGCTGGGTGCAGGATCACCTCATGGCCAGCAGGGGGCAGCAATGCTCCACGTGGCAGGGTGCAGGATCACCACAAGGCCAGCAGAGGGCAGCAATGCTCCACGTAGCAGGGTGCAGGATCACCACATGGCCAGCAGGGGGCAGCAATGCTCCACGTGGCAGGGAGCAGGATCACCACATGGCCAGCAGGGGGCAGCAATGCTCCACGTGGCAGGGAGCAGGATCACCACATGGCCAGCAGGGGGCAGCAATGCTCAGCGTAGCAGGGTGCAGGATCACCACATGGCCAGCAGGGGGCAGCAATGCTCCACGTAGCTGGGTGCAGGATCACCTCATGGCCAGCAGGGGGCAGCAATGCTCCACGTGGCAGGGTGCAGGATCACCACATGGCCAGCAAGGGCAGCAATGCTCCACGTAGCAGGGTGCAGGATCACCACATGGCCAGCAGGGGGCAGCAATGCTCCACGTGGCAGGGAGCAGGATCACCACATGGCCAGCAGGGGGCAGCAATGCTCCACGTGGCAGGGAGCAGGATCACCACATGGCAAGCAGGGGGCAGCAATGCTCTACGTGGCAGGGAGCAGGATCACCACATGGCCAGCAGGGAACAGCAATGCTCCATGTGGCAGGGTGCAGGATCACCTCATGGCCAGCAGGGGGCAGCAATGCTCCATGTGGCAGGGTGCAGGATCACCACATGGCCAGCAGGGGGCAGAAATGCTCCACGTAGCATGGTGCAGGATCACCACATGGCCAGTAGGCGGCAGCAATGCTCCACGTGGCAGGGTGCAGGATCACCACATGGCCAGCAGGGGGCAGCAATGCTCCACGTAGCAGGGAGCAGGATCACCTCATGGCCAGCAGGGGGCAGCAATGCTCCACGTGGCAGGGAGAGCAACAAACAGCAGGCTGGGTTGCAGGAGGGAATTTAAAGGGGGCTGGGAACAAGCAGGCTGCAGGAGAGAGAGAGAGAGAGAAGTTACATCACTGAAGGGAGGAAGTGGAGAGAACAAAAGACCTTTGGTGTGGACCATATACAGACCTTGTGGAGAGGGAGCAGTGCTGTGCTGTCATTTTACACCATTGATCTTTGAAAGTTTAAGTTCGACTTCAAGTATGGGTGGTTGCAATGGTTCTGCATCTTTGTGCTACGTAGGAGAGAGTTGATTCGAGCTCATCGCATCAGGAACATCAGAGCTTGTAGGCCGCTGGGCAGGAGGCCTTACCCACTTTGACAATTTCGAGTCAGGCGCTCGTACCTGGACCTGAGTGAGGCAGAGTGTGTCAAAAGGCTGCGTTTCCGCAGAGAAGTTGTCCGTGAGACCAGATTTACAGCCGAGAAGCAGAACGCTGACTGCCTTGTCTGTTGAAGTGAAGGTTACAGTTGCACTATCATTCTATGCCTCCGGATCGTCTCAAGCTGCAACTGGAGGTGTGCACTACACGCCCGCGTTCACCAGCTCACGGCTGCACTGTATGCGCAGAGGAATGACTTCATCAAGTTCCCAGTGACCGCCCAAGCGATCCACGGCAGGGCTGTGGGTTTCTCAACGATCGCCGGTTTCCCAAAGGTACAGGGCTGCATTGACTGCACCCGCATCGCCTTGCGAGCTCCTGTGGAGGATTCCGAACTGTTCGGGACGAGGAAAGGTTTCCACTCCATCAATGCACAGCTCGTGTGTGACAACGAGCAGCGCATCACGTCACTCGATGCGAGATACCCTGGCAGCACCCACGATGTGTTCATCCTACGCGACAGCGTTCTATCTGACGTAGCCAGAAGGGCGGAGCTGGCCACTGGGAGACAAAGGGTACGGCCTGGCCCACGCATAACCCGGACTGAAGCTGACCGTCAGTACAACATGTCGACAGTACCACACGCAGCTTCATAGAGAGGACCATTGGCATCTTGAACCATTCCGGAGGCTACTTGCAATACTCCCCTGTGATTGTCGGTCAGTTCACTGTTGTGTGCTGCATAACTGAGCCATCATGAGGCAGCAGCAGCTGATAGTGGAAGAAGGGCCACCTGCGGAGAGAGTGGCTGATGTGGAAGATGCAGGTGACGAGCAGGAGTCGGAGGAGGATGATGATGACGAGGATGAGGAAACCATGCAAGTGCCTGAGGTTGGAGCATGACGTTGGGGGAGGGCGGCCCATTGTGTTCCTTTAACGCTTGCTCAAGCCTTGCACCAGCAGCTCATCCGTGAACGCTTCAACTGATGCCTGAGGGATCAGCAACAACTATTCCGCATTGACATGTTTATTTTTCGCAGATGTTCCTAAATGCTGTGTGGTGCTAATGGAACATGATTCAGTTTTAATGGAAATATATTTTATTGAAAAGTTTACAAAGTACTGCACTTTAGTGTAATAAAATAAGTCCTGTATCAAACTTTACTTTAACGTGACTCTTTAAGATCACTTAAAAACTTGTAAAGTTACAAAACTTTGAAAACAATTTCAATTTGAAAAAACTTACACTCGAAGATCACTTAAACTTTAAGATCACTTTTTAAGCTGTAAATTTAAATAACTTCCAAAATGTGAGAACATTTACACTCAACGATCACCTAAAAACCCGAAGATCACTTATAAAGTTGTAAAGTTACAAAACTTACGAAACAATTTCAATTCGGAAACAGTAAATCAAGAACAAGAACAAAAGCAGCAAAGAAATGCTGCACCCATCTCTCATCCACATCTCAGTGAACGTCACTTCTTCATGGGGAGTGTCTGTGTGCCCTTATTGCAGCCGCTACCTCACCCAGGCCCCCTCCCTGATGGCCTGTGCCGTCGTTTGCACTGCCTCTGACATTACTGGCTTCATTGCCCGTGTCATTGCTGTTATTTCTCCCGACAGTCCCGTGACCTCTTCACTCACCACACTGACCGTCTGCACGAGCGATCGCGTAAGGTCACTGGTCTCGGCACCCAAAACCATAACCTCAACCACATCTGTTGCACGCTGCATCTCAGGAGAGCCTGGTCGGATTCTCCTTCCCCTCGGCCTGGGTCTGCCTCGCATCACACCGCCAGTGGGACCCACAACCTCTGACAGTGGGGCACTGGGTGTTACAAGCTGCATTTCACCACCACCACTGGGACCCACAACCTCTGACAGTGGGGCACTGGGTGTTCCAAGCTGCATTTCACCACCACCACCGGGACACGCAACCTCTGACAGTGGGGCACTGGGTGTTCCAAGCTGCATTTCACCACCACCACTGGGACCCACAACTTCTGACAGTGGGGCACTGGGTGTTCCAAGCTGCATTTCACCACCACCACTGGGACCCACAACCTCTGACAGTGGGACACTGGATGTTCCAAGCTGCATTTCACCATCACCACTGGGACCCACAACCTCTGACAGTGGGGCACTGGGTGTTCCAAGCTGCATTTCACCACCGCCACTGGGACCCACAACCTCTGACAGTGGGGCACTGGGCGTTCCAAGCTGCATTTCACCACCACTGGGACCCACAACCTCTGACAGTGGGGCACTGGGTGTTACAAGCTGCATTTCACCACCACCACTGGGACCAACAACCTCTGACAGTGGGGCACTGGGTGTTCCAAGCTGCATTTCACCACCACCACTGGGACCCACAACCTCTGACAGTGGGGCACTGGGTGTTACAAGCTGCATTTCACCACCACTGGGACCCACAACCTCTGACAGTGGGGCACTGGGTGTGACAAGCTGCATTTCACCATCACTACTGGGAACCACAACCTCTGACAGTGGGACATTGGGTGTTCCAAGCTGCATTTCACCACCACTGGGACTCACAACCTCTGACAGTGGGGCACTGGGTGTTCCAAGCTGCATTTCACCACCACTGGGACCCACAACCTCTGACAGTGGGACACTGGGTGTTCCAAGCTGCATTTCACCACCACTGGAACCCACAACCTCTGACAGTGGGACACTGGGTGTTCCAAGCTGCATTTCACCATCACTGGAACCCTCAACCTCTAACAGTGGGGCAATGGGTGTTCCAAGCTGCATTTCACCATCACCACTGGGACCCACAACCTCTGACAGTGGGGCACTGGGTGTTCCAAGCTGCATTTCACCATCACCACTGGGACCCACAACCTCTGACAGTGGGGCACTGGGTGTTCCAAGCTGCATTTCACCATCACCACTGGGACCAACAACCTCTGACAGTGGGGCACTGGATGTTACAAGCTGCATTTCACCATCACCACTGGGACCCACAACCTCTGACAGTGGGGCACTGGGTGTTCCAAGCTGCATTTCACCATCACTGGGACCCACAACCTCTGACAGTGGGGCACTGGGTGTTCCAAGCTGCATTTCACCATCACCACTGGGACCCACAACCTCTGACAGTGGGGCACTGGGTGTTCCAAGCTGCATTTCACCATCACTGGGACCCACAACCTCTGACAGTGGGGCACTGGGTGTTCCAAGCTGCATTTCACCACCACTGGGACCCACAACCTCTGACAGTGGGGCACTGGGTGTTACAAGCTGCATCTCACCACCACTGGGACCCACAACCTCTGACAGTGGGGCACTGGATGTTCCAAGCTGCATTTCACCACCACTGGGACCCACAACCTCTGACAGTGGGGCACTGGGTGTTACAAGCTGCATCTCACCACCACTGGGACCCACAACCTCTGACAGTGGGGCACTGGGTGTTCCATGCTGCATTTCACCATCACCACTGGGACCCACAACCTCTGACAGTGGGGCACTGAGTGTTCCAAGCTGCATTTCACCACCACTGGGACCCACAACCTCTGACAGTGGGGCACTGTATGTTCCAAGCTGCATTTCACCATCACCACTGGGACCCACAACCTCTGACAGTGGGGCACTGGGTGTTCCAAGCTGCATTTCACCATCGCCACTGGGACCCAGAACCTCTGACAGTGGGGCACTGGGTGTTCCAAGCTGCATTTCACCACCACTGGGACCCACAACCTCTGACAGTGGGGCACTGGGTGTTCCAAGCTGCATTTCACCACCACTGGGACCCACATCCTCTGACAGTGGGACACTGGGTGTTACAAGCTGCATTTCACCACCACTGGGACCTACAACCTCTGACAGTGGGGCACTGGGTGTTCCAAGCTGCATTTCACCATCACCACTGGGACCCACAACCTCTGACAGTGGGGCACTGGGTGTTCCAAGCTGCATTTCACCATCACTGGGACCCACAACCTCTGACAGTGGGACACTGGATGTTCCAAGCTGCATTTCACCATCACCACTGGGACCCACAACCTCTGACAGTGGGGCACGGGGTGTTCCAAGCTGCATTTCACCATCACCACTGGGACCCACACCTCTGACAGTGGGGCACTGGGTGTTACAAGCTGCATTTCACCACCACTGGGACCCACAACCTCTGACAGTGGGACACTGGGTGTTCCAAGCTGCATTTCACCACCACCACTGGGACCCACAACCTCTGACAGTGGGGCACTGTTTGTTCCAAGCTGCATTTCACCACCACCACTGGGACCCACAACCTCTGACAGTGGGGCACTGGGTGTTCCAAGCTGCATTTCACCATCACCACTGGGACCCACAACCTCTGACAGTGGGGCACTGGGTGTTCCAAGCTGCATTTCACCATCACCACTGGGACCCACAACCTCTGACAGTGGGGCACTGGGCGTTACAAGCTGCATTTCACCACCACTGGGACCCTCAACCTCTGACAGTGGGGCACTGGGTGTTCCAAGCTGCATTTCACCACCACCACTGGGACCCACAACCTCTGACAGTGGGGCACTGGGTGTTCCAAGCTGCATTTCACCATCACCACTGGGACCCACAACCTCTGACAGTGGGGCACTGGGTGTTACAAGCTGCATTTCACCATCACCACTGGAACCCACAACCTCTGACAGTGGAGCACTGGGTGTTCCAAGCTGCATTTCACCATCACCACTGGGGCCCACAACCTCTGACAGTGGGGCACTGGGTGTTACAAGCTGCATTTCACCACCACTGGGACCCACAACCTCAGACAGTGGGCACTGGGTGTTCCAAGCTGCATTTCACCATCACCACTGGGACCCACAACCTCTGACAGTGGGACACTGGGTGTTCCAAGCTGCATTTCACCACCACTGGGACCCACAACCTCTGACAGTGGGCCACTGGGTGTTACAAGCTGCATTTCACCATCACCACTGGGACCCACAACCTCTGACAGTGGGGCACTGGGTGTCCCAAGCTGCATTTCACCATCACCACTGGAACCCACAACCTCTGACAGTGGAGCACTGGGTGTTCCAAGCTGCATTTCACCATCACCACTGGGACCCACAACCTCTGACAGTGGAGCACTGGCGGTTCCAAGCTGCATTTCACCACCATCACTGGGACCCACAACCTCTGACAGTGGGGCACTGGATGTTACAAGCTGCATTTCACCATCACTGGGACCCACAACCTCTGACAGTGGGGCACTGGGTGTTCCAAGCTGCATTTCACCATCACTGGGGCCCACAACCTCTGACAGTGGGACACTGGGTGTTCCAAGCTGCATTTCACCACCACCACTGGGACCCACAACCTCTGACAGTGGGGCACTGGGTGTTCCAAGCTGCATTTCACCATCACCACTGGGACCCAGAACCTCTGACAGTGGGGCACTGGGTGTTCCAAGCTGCATTTCACCATCACCACTGGGACCCACAACCTCTGACAGTGGGGCACTGGGTGTTCCAAGCTGCATTTCACCATCACTGGAACCCACAACCTCTGACAGTGGGGCACTGGGTGTTCCAAGCTGCATTTCACCACCACTGGGACCCACAACCTCTGACAGTGGGGCACTGGGTGTTCCAAGGTGCATCTCACCACCACTGGGACCCACAACCTCTGACAGTGGGGCACTGGTGTTCCAAGCTGCATTTCACCATCACCACTGGGACCCACAACCTCTGACAGTGGGGCACTGGGTGTTCCAAGCTGCATTTCACCATCACCACTGGGACCCACAACCTCTGACAGTGGGGCACTGGGTGTTCCAAGGTGCATCTCACCACCACTGGGACCCACAACCTCTGACAGTGGGGCACTAGTGTTCCAAGATGCATTTCACCATCACCACTGGGACCCACAACCTCTGACAGTGGGGCACTGGGTGTTCCAAGCTGCATTTCACCATCACCACTGGAACCCACAACCTCTGACAGTGGGGCACTGGATGTTCCAAGGTGCATCTCACCACCACTGGGACCCACAACCTCTGACAGTGGGGCCCTGGATGTTACAAGCTGCATTTCACCACCACTGGGACCTACAACCTCTGACAGTGGGTCACTGTGTGATCCAAGCTGCATTTCACCATCACCACTGGGACCCACAACCTCTGACAGTGGGGCACTGGGTGTTCCAAGCTGCATTTCACCATCACCACTGGGACCCACAACCTCTGACAGTGGGGCACTGGGTGTTCCAAGCTGCATTTCACCATCACCACTGGGACCCACAACCTCTGACAGTGGGACACTGGATGTTCCAAGCTGCATTTCACCACCGCCACTGGGGCCCACAACCTCTGACAGTGGGGCACTGGGTGTTCCAAGCTGCATTTCACCACCACTGGGACCCACAACCTCTGACAGTGGGGCACTGGGTGTTCCAAGCTGCATTTCACCACCACTGGGACCCACAACCTCTGACAGTGGGGCCCTGGATGTTACAAGCTGCATTTCACCACCACTGGGACCCACAACCTCTGACAGTGGGGCACTGGGTGTTCCAAGCTGCATTTCACCACCACCACTGGGACCCACAACCTCTGACAGTGGGGCACTGGGTGTTCCAAGCTGCATTTCACCATCACCACTGGGGCCCACAACCTCTGACAGTGGGACACTGGGTGTTACAAGCTGCATTTCATCACCACTGGGACCGACAACCTCTGACAGTGGGGCACTGGGTGTTACAAGCTGCATTTCACCATCACCACTGGGGCCCACAACCTCTGACAGTGGGACACTGGGTGTTACAAGCTGCATTTCACCACCACTGGGACCCACAACGTCTGACAGTGGGACACTGGGTGTTCCAAGCTGCATTTCACCACCACCATTGGAACCCACAACCTCTGACAGTGGGGCACTGTGTGTTCCAAGCTGCATTTCACCACCACTGGGACCCACAACCTCTGACAGTGGGACACAGTGTGTTCCAAGCTGCATTTCACCATCCCCACTGCGACCCACAACCTCTGACAGTGGGGCACTGGGTGTTCCAAGCTGCATTTCACCATCACCACTGGGACCCACAACCTCTGACATTGGTGCACTGTGTGTTCCAAGCTGCATTTCACCATCACCACTGGGACCCACAACCTCTGACAGTGGGGCACTGGGTGTTCCAAGCTGCATTTTACCACCACTGGGACCCACAACCTCTGACAGTGGGGCACTGGGTGTTACAAGCTGCATTGCACCACCACTGGGACCCACAACCTCTGACAGTGGGGCACTGGGTGTTACAAGCTGCATTTCACCATCACTGGAACCCACAACCTCTGAGAGTGGGGCACTGGGTGTTCCAAGCTGCATTTCACCATCACCACTGGGACCCACAACCTCTGACAGTGGGGCACTGGGTGTTCCAAGCTGCATTTCACCACCACTGGGACCCACAACCTCTGACAGTGGGGCACTGGGTGTTCCAAGCTGCATTTCACCACCACTGGGACCCACAACCTCTGACAGTGAGACACTGGGTGTTCCAAGCTGCATTTCACCATCACTGGGGCCCACAACCTCTGACAGTGGGGCACTGGGTGTTCCAAGCTGCATTTCACCACCACCACTGGGACCCACAACCTCTGACAGTGGGGCACTGGGTGTTCCAAGCTGCATTTCACCATCACCACTGGGACCCACAACCTCTGACAGTGGGACACTGGGTGTTCCAAGCTGCATTTCACCAGCACCACTGGGACCCACAACCTCTGACAGTGGGGCACTGGGTGTTCCAAGCTGCATTTCACCACCACTGGGACCCACAACCTCTGGCAGTGGAGCACTGGGTGTTACAAGCTGCATTTCACCACCACCACTGGGACCCACAACCTCTGACAGTGGGACACTGGGTGTTCCAAGCTGCATTTCACCATCACCACTGGGACCCACAACCTCTGACAGTGGGACACTGGGTGTTCCAAGCTGCATTTCACCATCACCACCGGGACCCACAACCTCTGACAGTGAGGCACTGGGTGTTCCAAGCTGCATTTCACCACCACCACTGGCACCCACAACCTCTGACAGTGGGGCACTGGGTGTTCCAAACTGCATTTCACCACCACCACTGGGACCCACTACCTCTGACAGTGGGGCACTGGGTGTTCCAAGCTGCATTTCACCATCACCACTGGGACCCACAACCTGGGACAGTGGGGCACTGGGTGTTCCAAGCTGCATTTCACCACCACTGGGACCCACAACCTCTGACAGTGGGGCACTGGGTGTTCCAAGCTGCATTTCACCACCACTGGGACCCACAACCTCTGACAGTGTGGCACTGGGTGTTCCAAGCTGCATTTCACCACCATCACTGGGACCCACAACCTCTGACAGTGGGGCACTGGATGTTACAAGCTGCATTTCACCATCACTGGGACCCACAACCTCTGACAGTGGGGCACTGGGTGTTCCAAGCTGCATTTCACCATCACTGGGACCCACAACCTCTGACAGTGGGACACTGGGTGTTCCAAGCTGCATTTCACCACCACCACTGGGACCCACAACCTCTGACAGTGGGGCACTGGGTGTTCCAAGCTGCATTTCACCATCACCACTGGGACCCAGAACCTCTGACAGTGGGGCACTGGGTGTTCCAAGCTGCATTTCACCATCACCACTGGGACCCACAACCTCTGACAGTGGGGCACTGGGTGTTCCAAGCTGCATTTCACCATCACTGGAACACACAACTCTGACAGTGGGGCACTGGGTGTTCCAAGCTGCATTTCACCACCACTGGGACCCACAACCTCTGACAGTGGGGCACTGGGTGTTCCAAGGTGCATCTCACCACCACTGGGACCCACAACCTCTGACAGTGGGGCACTGGTGTTCCAAGCTGCATTTCACCATCACCACTGGGACCCACAACCTCTGACAGTGGGGCACTGGGTGTTCCAAGCTGCATTTCACCATCACCACTGGGTCCCACAACCTCTGACAGTGGGGCACTGGGTGTTCCAAGGTGCATCTGACCACCACTGGGACCCACAACCTCTGACAGTTGGGCACTGGTGTTCCAAGCTGCATTTCACCATCACCACTGGGACCCACAACCTCTGACAGTGGGGCACTGGGTGTTCCAAGCTGCATTTCACCACCACTGGGACCCACAACCTCTGACAGTGGGGCACTGGGTGTTCCAAGCTGCATTTCACCATCACCACTGGAACCCACAACCTCTGACAGTGGGGCACTGGATGTTCCAAGGTGCATCTCACCACCACTGGGACCCACAACCTCTGACAGTGGGGCCCTGGATGTTACAAGCTGCATTTCACCACCACTGGGACCTACAACCTCTGACAGTGGGGCACTGGGTGTTCCAAGCTGCATTTCACCATCACCACTGGGACCCACAACCTCTGACAGTGGGGCACTGGGTGTTCCAAGCTGCATTTCACCATCACCACTGGGACCCACAACCTCTGACAGTGGGGCACTGGGTGTTCCAAGCTGCATTTCACCATCACCACTGGGACCCACAACCTCTGACAGTGGGACACTGGAAGTTCCAAGCTGCATTTCACCACCACCAGTGGGGCCCACAACCTCTGACAGTGGGGCACTGGGTGTTCCAAGCTGCATTTCACCACCACTGGGACCCACAACCTCTGACAGTGGGGCACTGGGTGTTCCAAGCTGCATTTCACCACCACTGGGACCCACAACATCTGACAGTGGGGCACTGGGTGTTCCAAGCTGCATTTCACCACCACTGGGACCCACAACCTCTGACAGTGGGGCCCTGGATGTTACAAGCTGCATTTCACCACCACTGGGACCCACAACCTCTGACAGTGGGGCACTGGGTGTTCCAAGCTGCATTTCACCACCACCACTGGGACCCACAACCTCTGACAGTGGGGCACTGGGTGTTCCAAGCTGCATTTCACCATCACCACTGGGGCCCACAACCTCTGACAGTGGGACACTGGGTGTTACAAGCTGCATTTCACCACCACTGGGACCGACAACCTCTGACAGTGGGGCACTGGGTGTTACAAGCTGCATTTCACCATCACCACTGGGGCCCACAACCTCTGACAGTGGGACACTGGGTGTTACAAGCTGCATTTCACCACCACTGGGACCCACAACCTCTGACAGTGGGACACTGGGTGTTCCAAGCTACATTTCACCACCACTGGGACCCACAACCTCTGACAGTGGGGCACTGGGTGTTCCAAGCTGCATTTCACCACCACTGGGACCCACAACCTCTGACAGTGGGACACAGTGTGTTCCAAGCTGCATTTCACCATCCCCACTGGGACCCACAACCTCTGACAGTGGGGCACTGGGTGTTCCAAGCTGCATTTCACCATCACCACTGGGACCCACAACCTCTGACAGTGGGGCACTGTGTGTTCCAAGCTGCATTTCACCATCACCACTGGGACCCACAACCTCTGACAGTGGGGCACTGGGTGTTCCAAGCTGCATTTCACCACCACTGGGACCCACAACCTCTGACAGTGGCGCACTGGGTGTTACAAGCTGCATTGCACCACCACTGGGACCCACAACCTCGGACAGTGGGGCACTGGGTGTTCCAAGCTGCATTTCACCACCACTGGGACCCACAACCTCTGACAGTGGGGCACTGGGTGTTCCAAGCTGCATTTCACCACCACTGGGACCCACAACCTCTGACAGTGAGACACTGGGTGTTCCAAGCTGCATTTCACCATCACTGGGGCCCACAACCTCTGACAGTGGGGCACTGGGTGTTCCAAGCTGCATTTCACCACCACCACTGGGACCCACAACCTCTGACAGTGGGACACTGGGTGTTACAAGCTGCATTTCACCACCACCAGTGGGACCCACAACCTCTGACAGTGGGGCACTGGGTGTTCCAAGCTGCATTTCACCATCACCACTGGGACCCACAACCTCTGACAGTGGGACACTGGGTGTTCCAAGCTGCATTTCACCATCACCACTGGGACCCACAACCTCTGACAGTGGGGCACTGGGTGTTCCAAGCTGCATTTCACCACCACTGGGACCCACAACCTCTGGCAGTGGGGCACTGGGTGTTACAAGCTGCATTTCACCACCACCACTGGGACCCACAACCTCTGACAGTGGGACACTGGGTGTTCCAAGCAGCATTTCACCATCACCCCTGGGACCCACAACCTCTGACAGTGGGACACTGGGTGTTCCAAGCTGCATTTCACCATCACCACCGGGACCCACAACCTCTGACAGTGGGGCACTGGGTGTTCCAAGCTGCATTTCACCACCACCACTGGCACCCACAACCTCTGACAGTGGGGCACTTGGTGTTCCAAGCTGCATTTCACCACCACTGGGACCCACAACCTCTGACAGTGGGGCACTGGGTGTTCCAAGCTGCATTTCACCACCACTGGGACCCACAACCTCTGGCAGTGGGGCACTGGGTGTTCCAAGCTGCATTTCACCACCACTGGGACCCACAACCTCTGGCAGTGGGGCACTGGGTGTTCCAAGCTGCATTTCACCATCACCACTGGGACCCACACCCTCTGACAGTGGGGCACTGGGTGTTCCAAGCTGCATTTCACCACCACCACTGGGACCCACTACCTCTGACAGTGGGGCACTGGGTGTTCCAAGCTGCATTTCACCATCACCACTGGGACCCACAACCTCTGACAGTGGGGCACTGGGTGTTCCAAGCTGCATTTCACCACCACTGGGACCCACAACCTCTGACAGTGGGGCACTGGGTGTTCCAAGCTGCATTTCACCACCACTGGGACCCACAACCTCTGACAGTGGGGCACTGGGTGTTCCAAGCTGCATTTCACCACCACTGGGACCCACAACCTCTGACAGTGGGGCACTGGGTGTTCCAAGCTGCATTTCACCATCACCACTGGGACCCACAACCTCTGACAGTGGGACACTGGGTGTTCCAAGCTGCATTTCACCACCACTGGGACCCACAACATCTGGCAGTGTGCCACTGGGTGTTCCAAGCTGCATTTCACCATCACCACTGGGACCCACAACCTCTGACAGTGGGGCACTGGGTGTTACAAGCTGCATTTCACCATCACTGGGACCCGCAACCTCTGACAGTGGGACACTGGGTGTTACAAGCTGCATTTCACCACCACCACTGGGACCCACAACCTCTGACAGTGGGGCACTGGTTGTTCCAAGCTGCATTTCAACACCACTGGGACCCACAACTTCTGACAGTGGGGCACTGGGTGTTCCAAGCTGCATTTCACCATCACTGGGACCCACAACCTCTGACAGTGGGGCACTGGGTGTTCCAAGCTGCATTTAACCATCACCACTGGGACCCACAACCTCTGACAGTGGGGCACTGGGTGTTCCAAGCTGCATTTCACCATCACCACTGGGACCCACAACCTCTGACAGTGGGGCACTGGGTGTTACAAGCTGCATTTCACCATCACCACTGGGACCCACAACCTCTGACAGTGGGGCACTGGGTGTTCCAAGCTGCATTTCACCACCACCACTGGGACCCACAACCTCTGACAGTGGGCACTGGGTGTTCCAAGCTGCATTTCACCATCACCACTGGGACCCACAACCTCTGACAGTGGGGCACTGGGTGTTCCAAGCTGCATTTCACCATCACCACTGGGACCCACAACCTCTGACAGTGGGGCACTGGGTGTTCCAAGCTGCATTTCACCATAACTGGGACCCACAACCTCTGACAGTGGGGCACTGGGTGTTCCAAGCTGCATTTCACCATCATCACTGGGACCCACAACCTGTGACAGTGGAGCACTGGGTGTTACACGCTGCATTTCACCATCACTGGGACCCACAACCTCTGACAGTGGGACACTGGGTGTTCCAAGCTGCATTTCACCATCACTGGGACACACAACCTCTGACAGTGGGACACTGGGTGTTCCAAGCTGCATTTCACCATCACCACTGAGACCCACAACCTCTGACAGTGGGGCCCTGGATGTTACAAGCTGCATTTCACCACCACTGGGACCTACAACCTCTGACAGTGGGGCACTGGATGTTACAAGCTGCATTTCACCATCACCACTGGGACCCACAACCTCTGACAGTGGACACTGGGTGTTCCAAGCTGCATTTCACCATCACCACTGGGACCGACAACCTCTGACAGTGGGGCACTGGATGTTACAAGCTGTATTTCACCATCACCACTGGGACCCACAACCTCTGACAGTGGAGCACTGGATGTTACAAGGTGCATTTCACCATCACCACTGGGACTCACAACCTCTGACAGTGGACACTGGGTGTTCCAAGCTGCATTTCACCACCACTGGGACCCACAACCTCTGACAGTGGGGCACTGGGTGTTCCAAGGTGCATCTCACCACCACTGGGACCCACAACCTCTGACAGTGGGGCACTGGTGTTCCAAGCTGCATTTCACCATCACCACTGGGACCCACAACCTCTGACAGTGGGGCACTGGGTGTTCCAAGCTGCATTTCACCACCACTGGGACCCACAACCTCTGACAGTGGGGCACTGGGTGTTCCAAGCTGCATTTCACCATCACCACTGGAACCCACAACCTCTGACAGTGGGGCACTGGATGTTCCAAGGTGCATCTCACCACCACTGGGACCCACAACCTCTGACAGTGGGGCCCTGGATGTTACAAGCTGCATTTCACCACCACTGGGACCTACAACCTCTGACAGTGGGGCACTGGGTGTTCCAAGTTGCATTTCACCATCACCACTGGGACCCACAACCTCTGACAGTGGGGCACTGGGTGTTCCAAGCTGCATTTCACCACCACTGGGACCCACAACCTCTGACAGTGGGGCACTGTGTGTTCCAAGCTGCATTTCACCACCACTGGGACCCACAACCTCTGACAGTGGGACACAGTGTGTTCCAAGCTGCATTTCACCATCCCCACTGGGACCCACAACCTCTGACAGTGGGGCACTGGGTGTTCCAAGCTGCATTTCACCATCACCACTGGGACCCACAACCTCTGACAGTGGGGCACTGTGTGTTCCAAGCTGCATTTCACCATCACCACTGGGACCCACAACCTCTGACAGTGGGGCACTGGGTGTTCCAAGCTGCATTTCACCACCACTGGGACCCACAACCTCTGACAGTGGGGCACTGGGTGTTACAAGCTGCATTGCACCACCACTGGGACCCACAACCTCTGACAGTGGGGCACTGGGTGTTCCAAGCTGCATTTCACCACCACTGGGACCCACAACCTCTGACAGTGAGACACTGGGTGTTCCAAGCTGCATTTCACCATCACTGGGGCCCACAACCTCTGACAGTGGGGCACTGGGTGTTCCAAGCTGCATTTCACCACCACCACTGGGACCCACAACCTCTGGCAGTGGGGCACTGGGTGTTACAAGCTGCATTTCATCACCACCACTGGGACCCACAACCTCTGACAGTGGGGCACTGGGTGTTCCAAGCTGCATTTCACCATCACCACTGGCACCCACAACCTCTGACAGTGGGGCACTGGGTGTTCCAAGCTGCATTTCACCACCACTGGGACCCACAACCTCTGACAGTGGGACACTGGGTGTTCCAAGCTGCATTTCACCACCACTGGGACCCACAACATCTGGCAGTGTGCCACTGGGTGTTCCAAGCTGCATTTCACCATCACCACTGGGACCCACAACCTCTGACACTGGGGCACTGGGTGTTACAAGCTGCATTTCACCATCACTGGGACCCGCAACCTCTGACAGTGGGACACTGGGTGTTACAAGCTGCATTTCACCACCACCACTGGGACCCACAACCTCTGACAGTGGGGCACTGGTTGTTCCAAGCTGCATTTCAACACCACTGGGACCCACAACCTCTGACAGTGGGGCACTGGGTGTTCCAAGCTGCATTTCACCATCACTGGGACCCACAACCTCTGACAGTGGGGCACTGGGTGTTCCAAGCTGCATTTCACCATCACCACTGGGACCCACAACCTCTGACAGTGGGGCACTGGGTGTTCCAAGCTGCATTTCACCATCACCACTGGGACCCACAACCTCTGACAGTGGGGCACTGGGTGTTACAAGCTGCATTTCACCATCACCACTGGGACCCACAACCTCTGACAGTGGGGCACTGGGTGTTCCAAGCTGCATTTCACCACCACCACTGGGACCCACAACCTCTGACAGTGGGCACTGGGTGTTCCAAGCTGCATTTCACCATCACCACTGGGACCCACAGCCTCTGACAGTGGGGCACTGGGTGTTCCAAGCTGCATTTCACCATCACCACTGGGACCCACAACCTCTGACAGTGGGGCACTGGGTGTTCCAAGCTGCATGTCACCATCACTGGGACCCACAACCTCTGACAGTGGGGCACTGGGTGTTCCAAGCTGCATTTCACCATCATCACTGGGACCCACAACCTCTGACAGTGGAGCACTGGGTGTTACACGCTGCATTTCACCATCACTGGGACCCACAACCTCTGACAGTGGGACACTGGGTGTTCCAAGCTGCATTTCACCATCACTGGGACACACAACCTCTGACAGTGGGACACTGGGTGTTCCAAGCTGCATTTCACCATCACCACTGGGACCCACAACCTCTGACAGTGGGGCTCTGGATGTTACAAGCTGCATTTCACCACCACTGGGACCTACAACCTCTGACAGTGGGGCACTGTATGTTACAAGCTGCATTTCACCATCACCACTGGGACCCACAACCTCTGACAGTGGACACTGGGTGTTCCAAGCTGCATTTCACCACCACTGGGACCCACAACCTCTGACAGTGGGGCACTGGGTGTTCCAAGCTGCATTTCACCACCACTGGGACCCACGACCTCTGACAGTGGGACACTGGGTGTTCCAAGCTGCATTTCACCATCACCACTGGGACGCACAACCTCTGACAGTGGGGCACTGGGTGTTCCAAGCTGCATTTCACCATCACCACTGGGACCCACAACCTCTGACAGTGGAGCACTGGGTGTTCCAAGCTACATTTCACCATCACCACTGGGACTGACAACCTCTGACAGTGGGGCACTGGATGTTACAAGCTGCATTTCACCATCACCACTGGGACCCACAACCTCTGACAGTGGAGCACTGGATGTTACAAGGTGCATTTCACCATCATCACTGGGACCCACAACCTCTGACAGTGGACACTGGGTGTTCCAAGCTGCATTTCACCACCACTGGGACCCACAACCTCTGACAGTGGGGCACTGGGTGTTCCAAGCTGCATTTCACCATCACCACTGGGACCCACAACCTCTGACAGTGGAGCACTGGGTGTTCCAAGCTGCATTTCACCACCACTGGGACCCACAACCTCTGACAGTGGGGCACTGGGTGTTCCAAGCTGCATTTCACCACCACCACTGGGACCCACAACCTCTGACAGTGGGGCACTGGGTGTTCCAAGCTGCATTTCACCATCACTGGGACCCACAACCTCTGACATTGGGACACTGGGTGTTACAAGCTGCATTTCACCATCACCACTGGGACCGACAACCTCTGACAGTGGGGCACTGGGTGTTACAAGCTGCATTTCACAACCACTACTGGGACCCACAACCTCTGACAGTGGGACACTGGGTGTTCCAAGCTGCATTTCACCATCACCACTGGGACCCACAACCTCTGACAGTGGGGCACTGGGTGTTCCAAGCTGCATGTCACCATCACTGGGACCCACAACCTCTGACAGTGGGGCACTGGGTGTTCCAAACTGCATTTCACCATCATCACTGGGACCCACAACCTCTGACAGTGGAGCACTGGGTGTTACACGCTGCATTTCACCATCACTGGGACCCACAACCTCTGACAGTGGGACACTGGGTGTTCAAAGCTGCATTTCACCATCACTGGGACACACAACCTCTGACAGTGGGACACTGGGTGTTCCAAGCTGCATTTCACCATCACCACTGGGACCCACAACCTCTGACAGTGAGGCTCTGGATGTTACAAGCTGCATTTCACCACCACTGGGACCTACAACCTCTGACAGTGGGGCACTGTATGTTACAAGCTGCATTTCACCATCACCACTGGGACCCACAACCTCTGACAGTGGACACTGGGTGTTCCAAGCTGCATTTCACCACCACTGGGACCCACAACCTCTGACAGTGGGGCACTGGGTGTTCCAAGCTGCATTTCACCACCACTGGGACCCACGACCTCTGACAGTGGGACACTGGGTGTTCCAAGCTGCATTTCACCATCACCACTGGGACGCACAACCTCTGACAGTGGGGCACTGGGTGTTCCAAGCTGCATTTCACCATCACCACTGGGACCCACAACCTCTGACAGTGGAGCACTGGGTGTTCCAAGCTGCATTTCACCATCACCACTGGGACTGACAACCTCTGACAGTGGGGCACTGGATGTTACAAGCTGCATTTCACCATCACCACTGGGACCCACAACCTCTGACAGTGGAGCACTGGATGTTACAAGGTGCATTTCACCATCATCACTGGGACCCACAACCTCTGACAGTGGACACTGGGTGTTCCAAGCTGCATTTCACCACCACTGGGACCCACAACCTCTGACAGTGGGGCACTGGGTGTTCCAAGCTGCATTTCACCATCACCACTGGGACCCACAACCTCTGACAGTGGAGCACTGGGTGTTCCAAGCTGCATTTCACCACCACTGGGACCCACAACCTCTGACAGTGGGGCACTGGGTGTTCCAAGCTGCATTTCACCACCACCACTGGGACCCACAACCTCTGACAGTGGGGCACTGGGTGTTCCAAGCTGCATTTCACCATCACTGGGACCCACAACCTCTGACATTGGGACACTGGGTGTTACAAGCTGCATTTCACCATCACCACTGGGACCGACAACCTCTGACAGTGGGGCACTGGGTGTTACAAGCTGCATTTCACAACCACCACTGGGACCCACAACCTCTGACAGTGGGACACCGGGTGTTACAAGCTGCATTTCACCATCACCACTGGGACCGACAACCTCTGACAGTGGGGCACTGGGTGTTACAAGCTGCATTTCACCATCACCACTGGGACCGACAACCTCTGACAGTGGGGCACTGGGTGTTCCAAGCTGCTTTTCACCACCACCACTGGGACCCACAACCTCTGCCAGTGGGACACTGGGTGCTCCAAGCTGCATTTCACCACCACTGGGACCCACAACCTCTGACAGTTGGGCACTGGGTGTTCCAAGCTGCATTTCACCACCACCACTGCGACCCACAACCTCCGACAGTGGGGCACTGGGTGTTACAAGCTGCATTTCACCACCACTGGGACCCACAACCTCTGACAGTGGGGCACTGGGTGTTACAAGCTGCATTTCACCACAACTGGGACCCACAACCTCTGACAGTGGGGCACTGGGTGTTCCAAGCTGCATTTCACCATCACCACTGGGACCCACAACCTCTGACAGTGGGGCACTGGGTGTTCCAAGCTGCATTTCACCATCACTGGGACCCACAACCTCTGACAGTGGGGCACTGGATGTTACAAGCTGCATTTCACCATCACCACTGGGACCCACAACCTCTGACAGTGGGGCACTGGGTGTTCCAAGCTGCATTTCACCACCACCACTGGGACCCACAACCTCTGACAGTGGGGCACTGGGTGTTCCAAGCTGCATTTCACCATCACCACTGGGACCCACAACCTCTGACAGTGGGGCACTGGGTGTTCCACGCTGCATTTCACCATCACTGGGACCCACAACCTCTGACAGTGGGGCACTGGGTGTTCCAAGCTGCATTTCACCAACACCACTGGGACCCACAACCTCTGACAGTGGGCACTGGGTGTTCCAAGCTGCATTTCACCATCACCACTGGGACCCACAACCTCTGACAGTGGGGCACTGGGTGTTCCAAGCTGCATTTCACCACCACCACTGGGACCCACAACCTCTGACAGTGGGGCACTGGGTGTTCCAAGCTGCATGTCACCATCACTGGGACCCACAACCTCTGACAGTGGGGCACTGGGTGTTCCAAGCTGCATTTCACCATCATCACTGGGACCCACAACCTCTGACAGTGGAGCACTGGGTGTTACACGCTGCATTTCACCATCACTGGGACCCACAACCTCTGACAGTGGGACACTGGGTGTTCCAAGCTGCATTTCACCATCACTGGGACACACAACCTCTGACAGTGGGACACTGGGTGTTCCAAGCTGCATTTCACCATCACCACTGGGACCCACAACCTCTGACAGTGGGGCTCTGGATGTTACAAGCTGCATTTCACCACCACTGGGACCTACAACCTCTGACAGTGGGGCACTGTATGTTACAAGCTGCATTTCACCATCACCACTGGGACCCACAACCTCTGACAGTGGACACTGGGTGTTCCAAGCTGCATTTCACCACCACTGGGACCCACAACCTCTGACAGTGGGGCACTGGGTGTTCCAAGCTGCATTTCACCACCACTGGGACCCACGACCTCTGACAGTGGGACACTGGGTGTTCCAAGCTGCATTTCACCATCACCACTGGGACGCACAACCTCTGACAGTGGGGCACTGGGTGTTCCAAGCTGCATTTCACCATCACCACTGGGACCCACAACCTCTGACAGTGGAGCACTGGGTGTTCCAAGCTGCATTTCACCATCACCACTGGGACTGACAACCTCTGACAGTGGGGCACTGGATGTTACAAGCTGCATTTCACCATCACCACTGGGACCCACAACCTCTGACAGTGGAGCACTGGATGTTACAAGGTGCATTTCACCATCATCACTGGGACCCACAACCTCTGACAGTGGACACTGGGTGTTCCAAGCTGCATTTCACCACCACTGGGACCCACAACCTCTGACAGTGGGGCACTGGGTGTTCCAAGCTGCATTTCACCACCACTGGGACCCACAACCTCTGACAGTGGGACACAGTGTGTTCCAAGCTGCATTTCACCATCCCCACTGGGACCCACAACCTCTGACAGTGGGGCACTGGGTGTTCCAAGCTGCATTTCACCACCACTGGGACCCACAACCTCTGACAGTGGGGCACTGGGTGTTACAAGCTGCATTGCACCACCACTGGAACCCACAACCTCTGACAGTGGGGCACTGGGTGTTCCAAGCTGCATTTCACCACCACTGGGACCCACAACCTCTGACAGTGAGACACTGGGTGTTCCAAGCTGCATTTCACCATCACTGGGGCCCACAACCTCTGACAGTGGGGCACTGGGTGTTCCAAGCTGCATTTCACCACCACCACTGGGACCCACAACCTCTGGCAGTGGGGCACTGGGTGTTACAAGCTGCATTTCATCACCACCACTGGGACCCACAACCTCTGACAGTGGGGCACTGGGTGTTCCAAGCTGCATTTCACCATCACCACTGGGACCCACAACCTCTGACAGTGGGACACTGGGTGTTCCAAGCTGCATTTCACCATCACCACCGGGACCCACAACCTCTGACAGTGGGGCACTGGGTGTTCCAAGCTGCATTTCACCACCACCACTGGCACCCACAACCTCTGACAGTGGGGCACTGGGTGTTCCAAGCTGCATTTCACCACCACTGGGACCCACAACCTCTGACAGTGGGACACTGGGTGTTCCAAGCTGCATTTCACCACCACTGGGACCCACAACATCTGGCAGTGTGCCACTGGGTGTTCCAAGCTGCATTTCACCATCACCACTGGGACCCACAACCTCTGACACTGGGGCACTGGCTGTTACAAGCTGCATTTCACCATCACTGGGACCCACAACCTCTGACAGTGGGACACTGGGTGTTACAAGCTGCATTTCACCACCACCACTGGGACCCACAACCTCTGACAGTGGGGCACTGGTTGTTTCAAGCTGCATTTCAACACCACTGGGACCCACAACCTCTGACAGTGGGGCACTGGGTGTTCCAAGCTGCATTTCACCATCACTGGGACCCACAACCTCTGACAGTGGGGCACTGGGTGTTCCAAGCTGCATTTCACCATCACCACTGGGACCCACAACCTCTGACAGTGGGGCACTGGGTGTTCCAAGCTGCATTTCACCATCACCACTGGGACCCACAACCTCTGACAGTGGGGCACTGGGTGTTACAAGCTGCATTTCACCATCACCACTGGGACCCACAACCTCTGACAGTGGGGCACTGGGTGTTCCAAGCTGCATTTCACCACCACCACTGGGACCCACAACCTCTGACAGTGGGCACTGGGTGTTCCAAGCTGCATTTCACCATCACCACTGGGACCCACAACCTCTGACAGTGGGGCACTGGGTGTTCCAAGCTGCATTTCACCATCACCACTGGGACCCACAACCTCTGACAGTGGGGCACTGGGTGTTCCAAGCTGCATGTCACCATCACTGGGACCCACAACCTCTGACAGTGGGGCACTGGGTGTTCCAAGCTGCATTTCACCATCATCACTGGGACCCACAACCTCTGACAGTGGAGCACTGGGTGTTACACGCTGCATTTCACCATCACTGGGACCCACAACCTCTGACAGTGGGACACTGGGTGATCCAAGCTGCATTTCACCATCACTGGGACACACAACCTCTGACAGTGGGACACTGGGTGTTCCAAGCTGCATTTCACCATCACCACTGGGACCCACAACCTCTGACAGTGGGGCTCTGGATGTTACAAGCTGCATTTCACCACCACTGGGACCTACAACCTCTGACAGTGGGGCACTGTATGTTACAAGCTGCATTTCACCATCACCACTGGGACCCACAACCTCTGACAGTGGACACTGGGTGTTCCAAGCTGCATTTCACCACCACTGGGACCCACAAACTCTGACAGTGGGGCACTGGGTGTTCCAAGCTGCATTTCACCATCACCACTGGGACGCACAACCTCTGACAGTGGGGCACTGGGTGTTCCAAGCTGCATTTCACCATCACCACTGGGACCCACAACCTCTGACAGTGGAGCACTGGGTGTTCCAAGCTGCATTTCACCATCACCACTGGGACTGACAACCTCTGACAGTGGGGCACTGGATGTTACAAGCTGCATTTCACCATCACCACTGGGACCCACAACCTCTGACAGTGGAGCACTGGATGTTACAAGGTGCATTTCACCATCATCACTGGGACCCACAACCTCTGACAGTGGACACTGGGTGTTCCAAGCTGCATTTCACCACCACTGGGACCCACAACCTCTGACAGTGGGGCACTGGGTGTTCCAAGCTGCATTTCACCATCACCACTGGGACCCACAACCTCTGACAGTGGAGCACTGGGTGTTCCAAGCTGCATTTCACCACCACTGGGACCCACAACCTCTGACAGTGGGGCACTGGGTGTTCCAAGCTGCATTTCACCACCACCACTGGGACCCACAACCTCTGACAGTGGGGCACTGGGTGTTCCAAGCTGCATTTCACCATCACTGGGACCCACAACCTCTGACATTGGGACACTGGGTGTTACAAGCTGCATTTCACCATCACCACTGGGACCGACAACCTCTGACAGTGGGGCACTGGGTGTTACAAGCTGCATTTCACAACCACCACTGGGACCCACAACCTCTGACAGTGGGACACTGGGTGTTCCAAGCTGCATTTCACCATCACCACTGGGACCCACAACCTCTGACAGTGGGGCACTGGGTGTTCCAAGCTGCATGTCACCATCACTGGGACCCACAACCTCTGACAGTGGGGCACTGGGTGTTCCAAGCTGCATTTCACCATCATCACTGGGACCCACAACCTCTGACAGTGGAGCACTGGGTGTTACACGCTGCATTTCACCATCACTGGGACCCACAACCTCTGACAGTGGGACACTGGGTGTTCCAAGCTGAATTTCACCATCACTGGGACACACAACCTCTGACAGTGGGACACTGGGTGTTCCAAGCTGCATTTCACCATCACCACTGGGACCCACAACCTCTGACAGTGGGGCTCTGGATGTTACAAGCTGCATTTCACCACCACTGGGACCTACAACCTCTGACAGTGGGGCACTGTATGTTACAAGCTGCATTTCACCATCACCACTGGGACCCACAACCTCTGACAGTGGACACTGGGTGTTCCAAGCTGCATTTCACCACCACTGGGACCCACAACCTCTGACAGTGGGGCACTGGGTGTTCCAAGCTGCATTTCACCACCACTGGGACCCACGACCTCTGACAGTGGGACACTGGGTGTTCCAAGCTGCATTTCACCATCACCACTGGGACGCACAACCTCTGACAGTGGGGCACTGGGTGTTCCAAGCTGCATTTCACCATCACCACTGGGACCCACAACCTCTGACAGTGGAGCACTGGGTGTTCCAAGCTGCATTTCACCATCACCACTGGGACTGACAACCTCTGACAGTGGGGCACTGGATGTTACAAGCTGCATTTCACCATCACCACTGGGACCCACAACCTCTGACAGTGGAGCACTGGATGTTACAAGGTGCATTTCACCATCATCACTGGGACCCACAACCTCTGACAGTGGACACTGGGTGTTCCAAGCTGCATTTCACCACCACTGGGACCCACAACCTCTGACAGTGGGGCACTGGGTGTTCCAAGCTGCATTTCACCATCACCACTGGGACCCACAACCTCTGACAGTGGAGCACTGGGTGTTCCAAGCTGCATTTCACCACCACTGGGACCCACAACCTCTGACAGTGGGGCACTGGGTGTTCCAAGCTGCATTTCACCACCACCACTGGGACCCACAACCTCTGACAGTGGGGCACTGGGTGTTCCAAGCTGCATTTCAACATCACTGGGACCCACAACCTCTGACATTGGGACACTGGGTGTTACAAGCTGCATTTCACCATCACCACTGGGACCGACAACCTCTGACAGTGGGGCACTGGGTGTTACAAGCTGCATTTCACAACCACCACTGGGACCCACAACCTCTGACAGTGGGACACTGGGTGTTACAAGCTGCATTTCACCATCACCACTGGGACCGACAACCTCTGACAGTGGGGCACTGGGTGTTACAAGCTGCATTTCACCATCACCACTGGGACCGACAACCTCTGCCAGTGGGACACTGGGTGCTCCAAGCTGCATTTCACCACCACTGGGACCCACAACCTCTGACAGTTGGGCACTGGGTGTTCCAAGCTGCATTTCACCACCACCACTGCGACCCACAACCTCTGACAGTGGGGCACTGGGTGTTACAAGCTGCATTTCACCACCACTGGGACCCACAACCTCTGACAGTGGGGCACTGGGTGTTACAAGCTGCATTTCACCACCACTGGGACCCACAACCTCTGACAGTGGGGCACTGGGTGTTCCAAGCTGCATTTCACCACCACTGGGACCCACAACCTCTGGCAGTGGGGCACTGGGTGTTCCAAGCTGCATTTCACCATCACTGGGACCCACAACCTCTGACAGTGGGGCACTGGATGTTACAAGCTGCATTTCACCATCACCACTGGGACCCACAACCTCTGACAGTGGGGCACTGGGTGTTCCAAGCTGCATTTCACCACCACCACTGGGACCCACAACCTCTGACAGTGGGGCACTGGGTGTTCCAAGCTGCATTTCACCATCACCACTGGGACCCACAACCTCTGACAGTGGGGCACTGGGTGTTCCAAGCTGCATTTCACCATCACCACTGGGACCCACAACCTCTGACAGTGGGACACTGGGTGTTCCAAGCTGCATTTCACCATCACCACTGGGACCCACAACCTCTGACAGTGGGACACTGGGTGTTCCAAGCTGCATTTCACCACCACTGGGACCCACAACCTCTGACAGTGGGGCACTGGGTGTTCCAAGCTGCATTTCACCACCACTGGGACCCACAACCTCTGACAGTGGGGCACTGGGTGTTCCAAGCTGCATTTCACCATCACTGGGACCCACAACCTCTGACAGTGGGGCACTGGGTGTTCCAAGCTGCATTTCACCACCACCACTGGGACCCACAACCTCTGACAGTGGGCACTGGGTGTTCCAAGCTGCATTTCACCATCACCACTGGGACCCACAACCTCTGACAGTGGGGCACTGGGTGTTCCAAGCTGCATTTCACCATCACCACTGGGACCCACAACCTCTGACAGTGGGACACTGGGTGTTCCAAGCTGCATGTCACCATCACTGGGACCCACAACCTCTGACAGTGGGGCACTGGGTGTTCCAAGCTGCATTTCACCATCATCACTGGGACCCACAACCTCTGACAGTGGAGCACTGGGTGTTACACCCTGCATTTCACCATCACTGGGACCCACAACCTCTGACAGTGGGACACTGGGTGTTCCAAGCTGCATTTCACCATCACTGGGACACACAACCTCTGACAGTGGGACACTGGGTGTTCCAAGCTGCATTTCACCATCACCACTGGGACCCACAACCTCTGACAGTGGGGCTCTGGATGTTACAAGCTGCATTTCACCACCACTGGGACCTACAACCTCTGACAGTGGGGCACTGTATGTTACAAGCTGCATTTCACCATCACCACTGGGACCCACAACCTCTGACAGTGGACACTGGGTGTTCCAAGCTGCATTTCACCACCACTGGGACCCACAACCTCTGACAGTGGGGCACTGGGTGTTCCAAGCTGCATTTCACCACCACTGGGACCCACGACCTCTGACAGTGGGACACTGGGTGTTCCAAGCTGCATTTCACCATCACCACTGGGACGCACAACCTCTGACAGTGGGGCACTGGGTGTTCCAAGCTGCATTTCACCATCACCACTGGGACCCACAACCTCTGACAGTGGAGCACTGGGTGTTCCAAGCTGCATTTCACCATCACCACTGGGACTGACAACCTCTGACAGTGGGGCACTGGATGTTACAAGCTGCATTTCACCATCACCACTGGGACCCACAACCTCTGACAGTGGAGCACTGGATGTTACAAGGTGCATTTCACCATCATCACTGGGACCCACAACCTCTGACAGTGGACACTGGGTGTTCCAAGCTGCATTTCACCACCACTGGGACCCACAACCTCTGACAGTGGGGCACTGGGTGTTCCAAGCTGCATTTCACCATCACCACTGGGACCCACAACCTCTGACAGTGGAGCACTGGGTGTTCCAAGCTGCATTTCACCACCACTGGGACCCACAACCTCTGACAGTGGGGCACTGGGTGTTCCAAGCTGCATTTCACCACCACCACTGGGACCCACAACTTCTGACAGTGGGGCACTGGGTGTTCCAAGCTGCATTTCACCATCACTGGGACCCACAACCTCTGACAGTGGGACACTGGGTGTTACAAGCTGCATTTCACCATCACCACTGGGACCGACAACCTCTGACAGTGGGGCACTGGGTGTTACAAGCTGCATTTCACCATCACCACTGGGACCGACAACCTCTGACAGTGGGGCACTGGGTGTTCCAAGCTGCTTTTCACCACCACCACTGGGACCCACAACCTCTGCCAGTGGGACACTGGGTGCTCCAAGCTGCATTTCACCACCACTGGGACCCACAACCTCTGACAGTTGGGCACTGGGTGTTCCAAGCTGCATTTCACCACCACCACTGCGACCCACAACCTCTGACAGTGGGGCACTGGGTGTTACAAGCTGCATTGCACCACCACTGGGACCCACAACCTCTGACAGTGGGGCACTGGGTGTTCCAAGCTGCATTTCACCACCACTGGGACCCACAACCTCTGACAGTGGGGCACTGGGTGTTCCAAGCTGCATTTCACCATCACCACTGGGAACCACAACCTCTGACAGTGGGGCACTGGGTGTTCCAAGCTGCATTTCACCACCACTGGGACCCACAACCTCTGGCAGTGGGGCACTGGGTGTTACAAGCTGCATTTCACCATCACCACTGGGACCCACAACCTCTGACAGTGGGACACTGGGTGTTCCAAGCTGCATTTCACCACCACTGGGACCCACAACCTCTGGCAGTGGGGCACTGGGTGTTCCAAGCTGCATTTCACCATCACCACTGGGACCCACAACCTCTGACAGTGGGGCACTGGGTGTTCCAAGCTGCATTTCACCACAACCACCTGGACCCACAACCTCTGACAGTGGGGCACTGGGTGTTCCAAGCTGCATTTCACCACCACTGGGATCCACAACCTCTGACAGTGGGACACTGGGTGTTCCAAGCTGCATTTCACCACCACCACCGGGACACGCAACCTCTGACAGTGGGGCACTGGGTGTTCCAAGCTGCATTTAACCACCACTGGGACCCACAACCTCTGGCAGTGGGGCACTGGGTGTTCCAAGCTGCATTTCACCATCACCACTGGGACCCACAACCTCTGACAGTGGAGCACTGGGTGTTCCAAGCTGCATTTCACCATCACCACTGGGACCCACAACCTCTGACAGTGGGGCAATGGGTGTTCCAAGCTGCATTTCACCATCACCACTGGAACCCACAACCTCTGACAGTGGGGCACTGGGTGTTCCAAGCTGCATTTCACCATCACCACTGGAACCCACGACCTCTGACAGTGGGGCACTGGGTGTTCCAAGCTGCATTTCACCATCACCACTGGGACCCACAACCTCTGACAGTGGGGCACTGGGTGTTCCAAGCTGCATTTCACCATCACCACTGGAACCCACAACCTCTGACAGTGGGGCACTGGGTGTTCCAAGCTGCATTTCACCACCACCACTGGGACCCACAACCTCTGACAGTGGGGCACTGGGTGTTCCAAGCTGCATTTCACCACCACTGGGACCCACAACCTCTGACAGTGGGGCACTGGGTGTTCCAAGCTGCATTTCACCATCACCACTGGGACCCACAACCTCTGACAGTGGGGCACTGGGTGTTCCAAGCTGCGTTTCACCACCACTGTGACCCACAACCTCTGACAGTGGAGCACTGGGTGTTCCAAGCTGCATTTCACCACCACCACTGGGACCCACAACCTCTAACAGTGGGACACTGGGTGTTCCAAGCTGCATTTCACCACACCACTGGGACCCACAACCTCTGACAGTGGGGCACTGGGTGTTCCAAACTGCATTTCACCACCACTGGGACCCACAACCTCTGACAGTGGGGCACTGGGTGTTCCAAGCTGCATTTCACCATCACCACTGGGACCCACAACCTCTGACAGTGGGGCACTGGGTGTTCCAAGCTGCATTTCACCACCACTGGGACCCACAACCTCTGACAGTGGGACACTGGGTGTTCCAAGCTGCATTTCACCACCACTGGGACCCACAACCTCTGACAGTGGGACACTGGGTGTTCCAAGCTGGATTTCACCACCACTGAGACCCTCAACCTCTGACAGTGGGGCACTGGGTGTTCCAAGCTGCATTTCACCATCACTGGGACCCACAACCTCTGACAGTGGGGCACTGGGTGTTCCAAGCTGCATTTCACCATCACCACTGGAACCCACAACCTCTGACAGTGGGACACTGGGTGTTCCAAGCTGCATTTCACCACCACTGGGACCCACAACCTCTGACAGTGGGGCACTGGGTGTTCCAAGCTGCATTTCACCATCACTGGGACCCACAACCTCTGACAGTGGGGCACTGGGTGTTCCAAGCTGAATTTCACCACCACTGGGACCCACAACCTCTGACAGTGGGGCACTGGGTGTTCCAAGCTGCATTTCACCATCACCACTGGGACCCACAACCTCTGACAGTGGGGCACTGGGTGTTCCAAGCTGCATTTCACCATCACCACTGGGACCCACAACCTCTGACAGTGGGACACTGGGTGTTCCAAGCTGCATTTCACCACCACTGGGACCCACAACCTCTGACAGTGGGGCACTGGGTGTTCCAAGCTGCATTTCACCATCACCACTGGGACCCACAACCTCTGACAGTGGGGCACTGGATGTTCCAAGCTGCATTTCACCATCACCACTGGGACCCACAACCTCTGACAGTGGGACACTGGGTGTTCCAAGCTGCATTTCACCATCACCACTGGGACCCACAACCTCTGACAGTGGGCACTGGGTGTAACAAGCTGCATTTCACCATCACCACTGGGACCCACAACCTCTGACAGTGGGGCACTGTGTGTTCCAAGCTGCATTTCACCATCACCACTGGGACCCACAACCTCTGACAGTGGGACACTGGGTGTTCCATGCTGCATTTCACCACCACTGGGACCCACAACCTCTGACAGTGGGGCACTGGGTGTTCCAAGCTGCATTTCACCATCACCACTGGAACCCACAACCTCTGACAGTGGACACTGGGTGTTCCAAGCTGCATTTCACCACCACTGGGACCCACAACCTCTGACAGTGGGTCACTGGGTGTTCCAAGCTGCATTTCACCACCACCACTGGGACCCACAACCTCTGACAGTGGGGCACTGGGTGTTCCAAGCTGCATTTCACCATCACCACTGGGACCCACAACCTCTGACAGTGGGGCACTGGGTGTTCCAAGCTGCATTTCACCATCACCACTGGGACCCGCAACCTCTGACAGTGGGGCACTGGGTGTTCCAAGCTGCATTTCACCATCACCACTGGAACCCACAACCTCTGACAGTGGACACTGGGTGTTCCAAGCTGCATTTCACCATCACCACTGGGACCCACAACCTCTGACAGTGGGGCACTGGTGTTACAAGCTGCATTTCACCATCACCACTGGGACCCACACCTCTGACAGTGGGGCACTGGGTGTTCCAAGCTGCATTTCACCATCACCACTGGGACCCACAACCTCTGACAGTGGGGCACTGGGTGTTCCAAGCTGCATTTCACCATCACCACTGGGACCCACAACCTCTGACAGTGGACACTGGGTGTTCCAAGCTGCATTTCACCACCACTGGGACCCACAACCTCTGACAGTGGGGCACTGGGTGTTCCAAGCTGCATTTCACCACCGCCACTGGGACCCACAACCTCTGACAGTGGGGCACTGGGTGTTCCAAGCTGAATTTCACCACCACCACTGGGACCCACAACCTCTGACAGTGGGGCACTGGGTGTTCCAAGCTGCATTTCACCATCACTGGGACCCACAACCTCTGACAGTGGGTTACTGGGTGTTCCAAGCTGCATTTCACCATCACCACTGGGACCCACAACCTCTGACAGTGGGGCACTGGGTGTTCCAAGCTGCATTTCACCACCACTGGGACCCACAACCTCTGACAGTGGGGCACTGGGTGTTACAAGCTGCATTTCACCATCACCACTGGGACCCACAACCTCTGACAGTGGGGCACTGGGTGTTCCAAGCTGCATTTCACCACCACTGGGACCCACAACCTCTGACAGTGGGGCACTGGGTGTTCCAAGCTGCATTTCACCATCACCACTGTGACCCACATCCTCTGACAGTGGGGCACTGGGTGTTCCACGCTGCATTTCACCACCACTGGGACCCACAACCTCTGACAGTGGGACACTGGGTGTTCCAAGCTGCATTTCACCATCACCACTGGGACCCACAACCTCTGACAGTGCGGCCCTGGATGTTACAAGCTGCATTTCACCACCACTGGGACCTACAACCTCTGACAGTGGGGCACCGGATGTTAAAAGCTGCATTTCACCATCACCACTGGGAGCCACAACCTCTGACAGTGGACACTGGGTGTTCCAAGCTGCATTTCACCACCACTGGGACCCACAACCTCTGACAGTGGGGCACTGGGTGTTCCAAGCTGCATTTCACCATCACCACTGGGACCCACAACCTCTGACAGTGGGGCACTGGGTGTTCCAAGCTGCATTTCACCATCACCACTGGGACCGACAACCTCTGACAGTGGGGCACTGGATGTTACAAGCTGCATTTCACCATCACCACTGGGACCCACAACCTCTGACAGTGGAGCACTGGATGTTACAAGCTGCATTTCACCATCACCACTGGGACCCACAACCTCTGACAGTGGACACTGGGTGTTCCAAGCTGCATTTCACCATCACCACTGGGACCCACAACCTCTGACAGTGGACACTGGGTGTTCCAAGCTGCATTTCACCACCACTGGGACCCACAACCTCTGACAGTGGGGCACTGGGTGTTCCAAGCTGCATTTCACCACCACCACTGCGACCCACAACCTCTGACATTGGGACACTGGGTGTTACACGCTGCATTTCACCATCACCACTGGGACCGACAACCTCTGACAGTGGGGCAGTGGGTGTTACAAGCTGCATTTCACCACCACCACTGGGACCCACAACCTCTGACAGTGGGACACTGGGTGTTACAAGCTGCATTTCACCATCACCACTGGGACCGACAACCTCTGACAGTGGGGCACTGGGTGTTACAAGCTGCATTTCACCATCAGCACTGGGTCCGACAACCTCTGACAGTGGGGCACTGGGTGTTCCAAGCTGCATTTCACCACCACCACTGGGACCCACAACCTCTGACAGTGGGGCACTGGGTGCTCCAAGCTGCATTTCACCACCACTGGGACCCACAACCTCTGACAGTTGGGCACTGGGTGTTCCAAGCTGCATTTCACCACCACCACTGTGACCCACAACCTCTGACAGTGGGGCACTGGGTGTTACAAGCTGCATTTCACCACCACTGGGACCCACAACCTCTGACAGTGGGGCACTGGGTGTTACAAGCTGCATTTCACCACCACTGGGACCCACAACCTCTGACAGTGGGGCACTGGGTGTTCCAAGCTGCATTTCACCACCACTGGGACCCACAACCTCTGGCAGTGGGACACTGGGTGTTCCAAGCTGCATTTCACCATCACTGGGACCCACAACCTCTGACAGTGGGGCACTGGATGTTACAAGCTGCATTTCACCATCACCACTGGGACCCACAACCTCTGACAGTGGGGCACTGGGTGTTCCAAGCTGCATTTCACCATCACCACTGGGACCCACAACCTCTGACCTTGGGGCACTGGGTGTTACAAGCTGCATTTCACCATCACCACTGGGACCCACAACCTCTGACAGTGGGGCACTGGGTGTTCCAAGCTGCATTTCACCATCACTTCTGGGACCCTCAACCTCTGACAGTGGGACACTGAGTGTTCCAAGCTGCATTTCACCATCACCACTGGGACCCACAACCTCTGACAGTGGGGCACTGGGTGTTCCAAGCTGCATTTCACCACCACTGGGACCCACAACCCCTGACAGTGGGGCACTGGGTGTTCCAAGCTGCATTTCACCACCACTGGGACCCACAACCTCTGGCAGTGGGGCACTGGGTGTTCCAAGCTGCATTTCACCATCACCACAGGGACCCACAACCTCTGACAGTGGGGCACTGGGTGTTCCAAGCTGCATTTCACCATCACCACTGGGACCCACAACCTCTGACAGTGGGGCACTGGGTGTTCCAAGCTGCATTTCACCACCACTGGGACCCACAACCTCTGGCAGTGGGGCACTGGGTGTTCCAAGCTGCATTTCACCATCACCACTGGGACCCACAACCTCTGACAGTGGGACACTGGGTGTTCCAAGCTGCATTTCACCACCACTGGGACCCACAACCTCTGGCAGTGGGGCACTGGGTGTTCCAAGCTGCATTTCACCATCACCACTGGGACCCACAACCTCTGACAGTGTTGCACAGGGTGTTCCAAGCTGCATTTCACCACAACCACCGGGACCCACAACCTCTGACAGTGGGGCACTGGGTGTTCCAAGCTGCATTTCACCACCACTGGGATCCACAACCTCTGACAGTGGGGCACTGGGTGTTACAAGCTGCATTTCACCACCACTGGGACCCACAACCTCTGACAGTGGGGCACTGGGTGTTCCAAGCTGCATTTCACCATCATCACTGGGACCCACAACCTCTGACAGTGGGGCACTGGGTGTTCCAAGCTGCATTTCACCATCACCACTGGGACCCACAACCTCTGACAGTGGGACACTGGGTGTTCCAAGCTGCATTTCACCACCACTGGGACCCACAACCTCTGACAGTGGGGCACTGGGTGTTCCAAGCTGCATTTCACCATCACCACTGGGACCCACAACCTCTGACAGTGGGGCACTGGATGTTCCAAGCTGCATTTCACCATCACCACTGGGACCCACAACCTCTGACAGTGGGGCACTGGGTGTTCCAAGCTGCATTTCACCATCACCACTGGAACCCACAACCTCTGACAGTGGCTACTGGGTGTTCCAAGCTGCATTTCACCACCACTGGGACCCACAACCTCTGACAGTGGGTCACTGGGTGTTCCAAGCTGCATTTCACCACCACCACTGGGACCCACAACCTCTGACAGTGGGGCACTGGGTGTTCCAAGCTGCATTTCACCACCACCACTGGGACCCACAACCTCTGACAGTGGGGCACTGTGTGTTCCAAGCTGCATTTCACCATCACCACTGGGACCCGCAACCTCTGACAGTGGGGCACTGGGTGTTCCAAGCTGCATTTCACCATCACCACTGGAACCCACAACCTCTGACAGTGGACACTGGGTGTTACAAGCTGCATTTCACCACCACTGGGACCCACAACCTCTGACAGTGGGGCACTGGGTGTTCCAAGCTGCATTTCACCATCACCACTGGGACCCACACCTCTGACAGTGGGGCACTGGGTGTTACAAGCTGCATTTCACCATCACCACTGGGACCCACACCTCTGACAGTGGGGCACTGGGTGTTACAAGCTGCATTTCACCATCACCACTGGGACCCACAACCTCTGACAGTGGGGCACTGGGTGTTCCAAGCTGCATTTCACCATCACCACTGGGACCCACAACCTCTGACAGTGGACACTGGGTGTTCCAAGCTGCATTTCACCACCACTGGGACCCACAACCTCTGACAGTGGGGCACTGGGTGTTCCAAGCTGCATTTCACCATCACCACTGTGACCCACATCCTCTGACAGTGGGGCACTGGGTGTTCCAAGCTGCATTTCACCACCACTGGGACCCACAACCTCTGACAGTGGGGCACTGGGTGTTCCAAGCTGCATTTCACCATCACTGGGACCCACAACCTCTGACAGTGGGGCACTGGGTGTTCCAAGCTGCAGAGCTGCAGAACACCAAAGGGCAAAAAACGTTAGTGGGAGTTGTGTACAGACTTGCAAACAGTAGTCGTGATGTTGGGGAGGGCATCAAACAGGAAATTAGGGGTGCGTGCAATAAAGGTGCAGCAGTTATAATGGGTGACTTTAATATGCACATAGATTGGGCTAACCAAACTGGAAGCAATACGGTGGAGGAGGATTTTCTGGAGTGCATAAGGGATGGTTTTTTAGACCAATATGTCGAGGAACCAACTAGGGGGGAGGCCATCTTAGACTGGGTGTTATGTAATGAGAGAGGATTAATTAGCAATCTCGTTGTGCGAGGCCCCTTGGGGAAGAGTGACCATAATATGGTGGAATTCTGCATTGGGATGGAGAACGAAACAGTTAATTCAGAGACCATGGTCCAGAACTTAAAGAAGGCTAACTTTGAAGGTATGAAGCGTGAATTGGCTGGGATGGATTGGTGAATGATACTTAAGGGGTTGACTGTGGATGGGCAATGGCAGACATTTAGAGACCGCATGGATGAACTACAACAATTGTACATTCCTGTCTGGCATAGAAATAAAAAAGGGAAGGTGGCTCAACCGTGGCTATCAAGGGAAATCAGGGATAGTATTAAAGCCAAGGAAGTGGCATACAAATTGGCCAGAAATAGCAGCGAACCTGGGGACTGGGAGAAATTTAGAACTCAGCAGAGGAGGACAAAGGGTTTGATTAGGGCAGGGAAAATGGAGTATGAGAAGAAGCTTGCAGGGAACATTAAGACGGATTGCAAAAGTTTCTCTAGATATGTAAAGAGAAAAAGGTTAGTAAAGACAAACGTAGGTCCCCTGCAGTCAGAATCAGGGGAAGTCATAACGGGGAACAAAGAAATGGCGGACCAATTGAACAAGTACTTTGGTTCGATATTCACGAAGGAGGACACGAACAACCTTCCGGTTATAAAAGGGGTCGGGGGGTCTAGTAAGGAGGAGGAACTGAGGGAAATCCTTATTAGCCAGGAAATTGTGTTGGGGAAATTGATGGGATTGAAGGCCGATAAATCCCCAGGGCCTGATGGACTGCATCCCAGAGTACTTAAGGAGGTGGCCTTGGAAATAGTGGATGCGTTGACAGTCATTTTCCAACATTCCATTGACTCTGGATCAGTTCCTATGGAGTGGAGGGTAGCCAATGTAACCCCACTTTTTAAAAAAGGAGGGAGAGAGAAAACAGGGAATTATAGACCGGTCAGCCTGACATCGGTAGTGGGTAAAATGATGGAATCAATTATTAAGGATGTCATAGCAGTGCATTTGGAAAGAGGTGACATGATAGGTCCAAGTCAGCATGGATTTGTGAAAGGGAAATCATGCTTGACAAATCTTCTGGAATTTTTTGAGGATGTTTCCAGTAGAGTGGATAAGGGAGAACCAGTTGATGTGGTATATTTGGACTTTCAGAAGGCGTTCGACAAGGTCCCACACAAGAGATTGATGTGCAAAGTTAGAGCACATGGGATTGGGGGTAGTGTACTGACATGGATTGAGAACTGGTTGTCAGACAGGAATCAAAGAGTAGGAGTAAATGGGTACTTTTCAGAATGGCAGGCAGTGACTAGTGGGGTACCGCAAGGTTCTGTGCTGGGGCCCCAGCTGTTTACACTGTACATTAATGATTTAGATGAGGGGATTAAATGTAGTATCTCCAAATTTGCGGATGACACTAAGTTGGGTGGCAGTGTGAGCTGCGAGGAGGATGCTGTGAGGCTGCAGAGCGACTTGGATAGGTTAGGTGAGTGGGCAAATGCATGGCAGATGAAGTATAATGTGGATAAATGTGAGGTTATCCACTTTGGTGGTAAAAACAGAGAGACAGACTATTATCTGAATGGTGACAGATTAGGAAAAGGGGAGGTGCAAAGAGACCTGGGTGTCATGGTACATCAGTCATTGAAGGTTGGCATGCGGTGCAGCAGGCGGTTAAGAAAGCAAATGGCATGTTGGCCTTCATAGCAAGGGGATTTGAGTACAGGGGCAGGGAGGTGTTGCTACAGTTGTACAGGGCATTGGTGAGGCCACACCTGGAGAATTGTGTACAGTTTTGGTCTCCTAACCTGAGGAAGGACATTCTTGCTATTGAGGGAGTGCAGCGAAGATTCACCAGACTGATTCCCGGGATGGTGGGACTGACCTATCAAGAAAGACTGGATCAACTGGGCTTGTATTCACTGGAGTTCAGAAGAATGAGAGGGGACCTCATAGAAACATATAAAATTCTGACGGGGTTAGACAGGTTAGATGCAGGAAGAATGTTCCCAATGTTGGGGAAGTCCAGAACCAGAGGTCACAGTCTAAGGATAAGGGGTAAGCCATTTAGGACCGAGATGCGGAGGAACTTCTTCACCCAGAGAGTGGTGAACCTGTGGAATTCTCTACCACAGAAAGTTGTTGAGGCCAATTCACTAAATATATTCAAAAAGGAGTTAGATGAGGTCCTTACTACTAGGGGGAATCAAGGGGTATGGCGAGAAAGCAGGAATGGGGTACTGAAGTTGAATGTTCAGCCATGAACTCATTGAATGGTGGTGCAGGCTAGAAGGGCCGAATGGCCTACTCCTGCACCTATTTTCTATGTTTCTATGTTTCTACCACCACTGGGACCCGCAACCTCTGACAGTGGGGCACTGGGTGTTCCAAGCTGAATTTCACCACCACCACTGGGACCCACAACCTCTGACAGTGGGACCCTGGGTGTTCCAAGCTGCATTTCACCACCACTGGGACCCACAACCTCTGACAGTGGGACACTGGGTGTTCCAAGCTGCATTTCACCACCACTGGGACCCACAACCTCTGACAGTGGGGCACTGGGTGTTACAAGCTGCATTTCACCATCACCACTGGGACCCACAACCTCTGACAGTGGGGCACTGGGTGTTCCAAGCTGCATTTCACCACCACCACTGGGACCCACAACCTCTGACAGTGGGACCCTGGGTGTTCCAAGCTGCATTTCACCATCACCACTGGGACCCACAACCTCTGACCTTGGGGCACTGGGTGTTCCAAGCTGCATTTCACCATCACCACTGGGACCCACAACCTCTGACCTTGGGGCACTGGGTGTTACAAGCTGCATTTCACCATCACCACTGGGACCCACAACCTCTGACAGTGGAGCACTGGGTGTTCCAAGCTGCATTTCACCATCACTGGAACGCACAACCTCTGACATTGGGGCACTGGGTGTTCCAAGCTGCATTTCACCATCACCACTGGGACCCACAACCTCTGACAGTGGGACACTGGGTGTTCCAAGCTGCATTTCACCATCACTACTGGGACCCACAACCTCTGACAGTGGGGCACTGGGTGTTCCAAGCTGCATTTCACCACCACTGGGACCCACAACCTCTGTCAGTGGGGCACTGGGTGTTCCAAGCTGCATTTCACCACCACTGGGACCCACAACCTCTGACAGTGGGGCACTGGGTGTTCCAAGCTGCATTTCACCACCACTGGGACCCACAACCTCTGACAGTGGGGCACTGGGTGTTCCAAGCTGCATTTCACCACCACTGGGACCCACAACCTCTGACAGTGGGACACTGGGTGTTCCAAGCTGCCTTTCACCATCACTGGGACCCACAACCTCTGACAGTGGGGCACTGGGTGTTCCAAGCTGCATTTCACCATCACCACTGGGACCCACAAGCTCTGACAGTGGGGCACTGGGTGTTCCAAGCTGCATTTCACCATCACCACCGGGACACGCAACCTCTGACAGTGGGACACTGGGTGTTCCAAGCTGCATTTCACCACCACCACTGGGACCCGCAACCTCTGACAGTGGGGCACTGGGTGTTCCAAGCTGCATTTCACCACCACTGGGACCCACAACCTCTGACAGTGGGGCACTGGGTGTTCCAAGCTGCATTTCACCATCACCACTGGGACCCACAACCTCTGACAGTGGGGCACTGGATGTTCCAAGCTGCATTTCACCATCACCACTGGGACCCACAACCTCTGACAGTGGGGCACTGGGTGTTCCAAGCTGCATTTCACCATCACCACTGGGACCCACAACCTCTGACAGTGGGGCACTGGGTGTTCCAAGCTGAATTTCACCATCACCACTGGGACCCACAACCTCTGACAGTGGGGCACAGGGTGTTCCAAGCTGCATTTCACCATCACCACTGGGACCCACAACCTCTGACAGTGGGACACTGGGTGTCCCAAGCTGCATTTCACCACCACTGGGACCCACAACCTCTGACAGTGGGGCACTGGGTGTTCCAAGCTGCATTTCACCATCACCACTGGAACCCACAACCTCTGACAGTGGCTACTGGGTGTTCCAAGCTGCATTTCACCACCACTGGGACCCACAACCTCTGACAGTGGGGCACTGGGTGTTCCAAGCTGCATTTCACCACCACCACTGGGACCCACAACCTCTGACAGTGGGGCACTGGGTGTTCCAAGCTGCATTTCACCACCACCACTGGGACCCACAACCTCTGACAGTGGGGCACTGGGTGTTCCAAGCTGCATTTCACCATCACCACTGGGACCCGCAACCTCTGACAGTGGGGCACTGGGTGTTCCAAGCTGCATTTCACCATCACCACTGGAACCCACAACCTCTGACAGTGGACACTGGGTGTTACAAGCTGCATTTCACCACCACTGGGACCCACAACCTCTGACAGTGGGGCACTGGGTGTTCCAAGCTGCATTTCACCATCACCACTGGGACCCACACCTCTGACAGTGGGGCACTGGGTGTTACAAGCTGCATTTCACCATCACCACTGGGACCCACACCTCTGACAGTGGGGCACTGGGTGTTACAAGCTGCATTTCACCATCACCACTGGGACCCACAACCTCTGACAGTGGGGCACTGGGTGTTCCAAGCTGCATTTCACCACCACCACTGGGACCCACAACCTCTGACAGTGGGGCACTGGGTGTTCCAAGCTGCATTTCACCATCACTGGGACCCACAACCTCTGACAGTGGGGCACTGGGTGTTCCGAGCTGCATTTCACCATCACCACTGGGACCCACAACCTCTGACAGTGGAGCATTGGGTGTTCCAAGCTGCATTTCACCACCACTGGGACCCACAACCTCTGACAGTGGGGCACTGGATGTTACAAGCTGCATTTCACCATCACCACTGGGACCCACAACCTCTGACAGTGGGGCACTGGGTGTTCCAAGCTGCATTTCACCACCACTGGGACCCACAACCTCTGTCAGTGGGGCACTGGGTGTTCCAAGCTGCATTTCACCATCACCACTGTGACCCACATCCTCTGACAGTGGGGCACTGGGTGTTCCAAGCTGCATTTCACCACCACTGGGACCCACAACCTCTGACAGTGGGGCACTGGGTGTTCCAAGCTGCATTTCACCATCACTGGGACCCACAACCTCTGACAGTGGGGCACTGGGTGTTCCAAGCTGCAGAGCTGCAGAACACCAAAGGGCAAAAAACGTTAGTGGGAGTTGTGTACAGACTTGCAAACAGTAGTCGTGATGTTGGGGAGGGCATCAAACAGGAAATTAGGGGTGCGTGCAATAAAGGTGCAGCAGTTATAATGGGTGACTTTAATATGCACATAGATTGGGCTAACCAAACTGGAAGCAATACGGTGGAGGAGGATTTTCTGGAGTGCATAAGGGATGGTTTTTTAGACCAATATGTCGAGGAACCAACTAGGGGGGAGGCCATCTTAGACTGGGTGTTATGTAATGAGAGAGGATTAATTAGCAATCTCGTTGTGCGAGGCCCCTTGGGGAAGAGTGACCATAATATGGTGGAATTCTGCATTGGGATGGAGAACGAAACAGTTAATTCAGAGACCATGGTCCAGAACTTAAAGAAGGCTAACTTTGAAGGTATGAGGCGTGAATTGGCTGGGATGGATTGGTGAATGATACTTAAGGGGTTGACTGTGGATGGGCAATGGCAGACATTTAGAGACCGCATGGATGAACTACAACAATTGTACATTCCTGTCTGGCATAGAAATAAAAAAGGGAAGGTGGCTCAACCGTGGCTATCAAGGGAAATCAGGGATAGTATTAAAGCCAAGGAAGTGGCATACAAATTGGCCAGAAATAGCAGCGAACCTGGGGACTGGGAGAAATTTAGAACTCAGCAGAGGAGGACAAAGGGTTTGATTAGGGCAGGGAAAATGGAGTATGAGAAGAAGCTTGCAGGGAACATTAAGACGGATTGCAAAAGTTTCTCTAGATATGTAAAGAGAAAAAGGTTAGTAAAGACAAACGTAGGTCCCCTGCAGTCAGAATCAGGGGAAGTCATAACGGGGAACAAAGAAATGGCGGACCAATTGAACAAGTACTTTGGTTCGATATTCACGAAGGAGGACACGAACAACCTTCCGGTTATAAAAGGGGTCGGGGGGTCTAGTAAGGAGGAGGAACTGAGGGAAATCCTTATTAGCCAGGAAATTGTGTTGGGGAAATTGATGGGATTGAAGGCCGATAAATCCCCAGGGCCTGATGGACTGCATCCCAGAGTACTTAAGGAGGTGGCCTTGGAAATAGTGGATGCGTTGACAGTCATTTTCCAACATTCCATTGACTCTGGATCAGTTCCTATGGAGTGGAGGGTAGCCAATGTAACCCCACTTTTTAAAAAAGGAGGGAGAGAGAAAACAGGGAATTATAGACCGGTCAGCCTGACATCGGTAGTGGGTAAAATGATGGAATCAATTATTAAGGATGTCATAGCAGTGCATTTGGAAAGAGGTGACATGATAGGTCCAAGTCAGCATGGATTTGTGAAAGGGAAATCATGCTTGACAAATCTTCTGGAATTTTTTGAGGATGTTTCCAGTAGAGTGGATAAGGGAGAACCAGTTGATGTGGTATATTTGGACTTTCAGAAGGCGTTCGACAAGGTCCCACACAAGAGATTGATGTGCAAAGTTAGAGCACATGGGATTGGGGGTAGTGTACTGACATGGATTGAGAACTGGTTGTCAGACAGGAATCAAAGAGTAGGAGTAAATGGGTACTTTTCAGAATGGCAGGCAGTGACTAGTGGGGTACCGCAAGGTTCTGTGCTGGGGCCCCAGCTGTTTACACTGTACATTAATGATTTAGATGAGGGGATTAAATGTAGTATCTCCAAATTTGCGGATGACACTAAGTTGGGTGGCAGTGTGAGCTGCGAGGAGGATGCTGTGAGGCTGCAGAGCGACTTGGATAGGTTAGGTGAGTGGGCAAATGCATGGCAGATGAAGTATAATGTGGATAAATGTGAGGTTATCCACTTTGGTGGTAAAAACAGAGAGACAGACTATTATCTGAATGGTGACAGATTAGGAAAAGGGGAGGTGCAAAGAGACCTGGGTGTCATGGTACATCAGTCATTGAAGGTTGGCATGCGGTGCAGCAGGCGGTTAAGAAAGCAAATGGCATGTTGGCCTTCATAGCAAGGGGATTTGAGTACAGGGGCAGGGAGGTGTTGCTACAGTTGTACAGGGCATTGGTGAGGCCACACCTGGAGAATTGTGTACAGTTTTGGTCTCCTAACCTGAGGAAGGACATTCTTGCTATTGAGGGAGTGCAGCGAAGATTCACCAGACTGATTCCCGGGATGGTGGGACTGACCTATCAAGAAAGACTGGATCAACTGGGCTTGTATTCACTGGAGTTCAGAAGAATGAGAGGGGACCTCATAGAAACATATAAAATTCTGACGGGGTTAGACAGGTTAGATGCAGGAAGAATGTTCCCAATGTTGGGGAAGTCCAGAACCAGAGGTCACAGTCTAAGGATAAGGGGTAAGCCATTTAGGACCGAGATGCGGAGGAACTTCTTCACCCAGAGAGTGGTGAACCTGTGGAATTCTCTACCACAGAAAGTTGTTGAGGCCAATTCACTAAATATATTCAAAAAGGAGTTAGATGAGGTCCTTACTACTAGGGGGAATCAAGGGGTATGGCGAGAAAGCAGGAATGGGGTACTGAAGTTGAATGTTCAGCCATGAACTCATTGAATGGTGGTGCAGGCTAGAAGGGCCGAATGGCCTACTCCTGCACCTATTTTCTATGTTTCTATGTTTCTACCACCACTGGGACCCGCAACCTCTGACAGTGGGGCACTGGGTGTTCCAAGCTGAATTTCACCACCACCACTGGGACCCACAACCTCTGACAGTGGGACCCTGGGTGTTCCAAGCTGCATTTCACCACCACTGGGACCCACAACCTCTGACAGTGGGACACTGGTGTTCCAAGCTGCATTTCACCACCACTGGGACCCACAACCTCTGACAGTGGGGCACTGGGTGTTACAAGCTGCATTTCACCATCACCACTGGGACCCACAACCTCTGACAGTGGGGCACTGGGTGTTCCAAGCTGCATTTCACCACCACCACTGGGACCCACAACCTCTGACAGTGGGACCCTGGGTGTTCCAAGCTGCATTTCACCATCACCACTGGGACCCACAACCTCTGACCTTGGGGCACTGGGTGTTCCAAGCTGCATTTCACCATCACCACTGGGACCCACAACCTCTGACCTTGGGGCACTGGGTGTTACAAGCTGCATTTCACCATCACCACTGGGACCCACAACCTCTGACAGTGGAGCACTGGGTGTTCCAAGCTGCATTTCACCATCACTGGAACCCACAACCTCTGACATTGGGGCACTGGATGTTACAAGCTGCATTTCACCACCACCACTGGGACCCGCAACCTCTGACAGTGGACACTGGGTGTTCCAAGCTGCATTTCACCACCACCACTGGGACACACAACCTCTGACAGTGGGGCACTGGGTGTTCCAAGCTGCATTTCACCACCACTGGGACCCACAACCTCTGACAGTGGGGCACTGGGTGTTCCAAGCTGCATTTCACCATCACCACTGGGACCCACAACCTCTGACAGTGGGACACTGGGTGTTCCAAGCTGCATTTCACCACCACTGGGACCCACAACCTCTGTCAGTGGGGCACTGGGTGTTCCAAGCTGCATTTCACCACCACTGGGACCCACAACCTCTGACAGTGGGGCACTGGGTGTTCCAAGCTGCATTTCACCACCACTGGGACCCACAACCTCTGACAGTGGGGCACTGGGTGTTCCAAGCTGCATTTCACCACCACTGGGACCCACAACCTCTGACAGTGGGACACTGGGTGTTCCAAGCTGCCTTTCACCACCACTGGGACCCACAACCTCTGACAGTGGGGCACTGGGTGTTCCAAGCTGCATTTCACCATCACCACTGGGACCCACAAGCTCTGACAGTGGGGCACTGGGTGTTCCAAGCTGCATTTCACCATCACCACCGGGACACGCAACCTCTGACAGTGGGACACTGGGTGTTCCAAGCTGCATTTCACCACCACCACTGGGACCCGCAACCTCTGACAGTGGGGCACTGGGTGTTCCAAGCTGCATTTCACCACCACCACTGGGACCCGCAACCTCTGACAGTGGGGCACTGGGTGTTCCAAGGTGCATTTCACCGCCACTGGGACACGCAACCTCTGACAGTGGGGCACTGGGTGTTCCAAACTGCATTTCACCACCACCACTGGGACCCACAACCTCTGACAGTGGGGCACTGGGTGTTCCAAGCTGCATTTCACCACCACTAGGACCCACAACCGCTGACAGTGGGGCACTGGGTGTTCCAAGCTGCATTTCACCACCACCACTGGGACCCACAACCTCTGACAGTGGGGCACTGGATGTTCCAAGCTGCATTTCACCATCACCACTGGGACCCACAACCTCTGACAGTGGGGCACTGGGTGTTCCAAGCTGCATTTCACCACAACCACTGGGACCCACAACCTCTGACAGTGGGGCACTGGGTGTTCCAAGCTGCATTTCACCACCACCACTGGGACCCACAACCTCTGACAGTGGGGAACTGGGTGTTCCAAGCTGCATTTAATCATCACTGGGGCCTACAACCTCTGACAGTGGGGCACTGGGTGTTCCAAGCTGCATTTCACCACCACTGGGACCCACAACCTCTGGCAGTGGGGCACTGGTTGTTCCAAGCTGCATTTCACCCTCACCACTGGGACCCACAACCTCTGACAGTGGGGCACTGGGTGTTACAAGCTGCATTTCACCATCACCACTGGGACCCACAACCTCTGACAGTGGGGCCCTGGATGTTACAAGCTGCATTTCACCACCACTGGGACCTACAACCTCTGGCAGTGGGGCACTGGGTGTTCCAAGCTACATTTCACCACCACTGGGACCCACAACCTCTGACAGTGGGACACTGGATGTTCCAAGCTGAATTTCACCATCACTGGGACCCACAACCTCTGACAGTGGGCACTGGGTGTTACAAGCTGCATTTCACCATCACCACTGGGACCCACAACCTCTGACAGTGGGGCACTGGATGTTACAAGCTGCATTTCACCATCACCTCTGGGACCCACAACCTCTGACAGTGGGGCACTGGGTGTTCCAAGCTGCATTTCACCACCACTGGGACCCACAACCTCTGACAGTGGGGCACTGGGTGTTCCAAGCTGCATTTCACCATCACCACTGGGACCCACAACCTCTGACAGTGGACACTGGGTGTTCCAAGCTGCATTTCACCACCACTGGGACCCACAACCTCTGACAGTGGGGCACAGGGTGTTCCAAGCTGCATTTCACCACCACTGGGACCCACAACCTCTGGCAGTGGGGCACTGGGTGTTCCAAGCTGCATTTCACCACCAGTGGGACCCACAACCTCTGACAGTGGGGCACTGGGTGTTCCAAGCTGCATTTCACCACCACTGGGACCCACAACCTCTGACAGTGGGGCACTGGGTGTTCCACGCTGCATTTCACCATCACCACTGGGACCCACAAGCTCTGACAGTGGGGCACTGGGTGTTCCAAGCTGCATTTCACCATCACCACCGGGACACGCAACCTCTGACAGTGGGACACTGGGTGTTCCAAGCTGCATTTCACCACCACCACTGGGACCCGCAACCTCTGACAGCGGGGCACTGGGTGTTCCAAGCTGCATTTCACCACCACCACTGGGACCCGCAACCTCTGACAGTGGGGCACTGGGTGTTCCAAGGTGCATTTCACCGCCACTGGGACACGCAACCTCTGACAGTGGGGCACTGGGTGTTCCAAACTGCATTTCACCACCACCACTGGGACCCACAACCTCTGACAGTGGGGCACTGGGTGTTCCAAGCTGCATTTCACCACCACTAGGACCCACAACCTCTGACAGTGGGGCACTGGGTGTTCCAAGCTGCATTTCACCACCACCACTGGGACCCACAACCTCTGACAGTGGGGCACTGGATGTTCCAAGCTGCATTTCACCATCACCACTGGGACCCACAACCTCTGACAGTGGGGCACTGGGTGTTCCAAGCTGCATTTCACCACCACCACTGGGACCCACAACCTCTGACAGTGGGGCACTGGGTGTTACACGCTGCATTTCACCATCACCACTGGGACCCACAACCTCTGACAGTGGGGCACTGGGTGTTCCAAGCTGCATTTCACCATCACTGGGACCCACAACCTCTGACAGTGGGGCACTGGGTGTTCCAAGCTGCATTTCACCACCACTGGGACCCACAACCTCTGACAGTGGGGCACTGGGTGTTACAAGCTGCATTTCACCACCACTGGGACCCACAACCTCTGACAGTGGGGCACTGGGTGTTCCAAGCTGCATTTCACCATCATCACTGGGACCCACAACCTCTGACAGTGGGGCACTGGGTGTTCCAAGCTGCATTTCACCATCACCACTGGGACCCACAACCTCTGACAGTGGGACACTGGGTGTTCCAAGCTGCATTTCACCATCACCACTGGGACCCACAACCTCTGACAGTGGGGCACTGGGTGTTCCAAGCTGCATTTCACCATCACCACTGGGACCCACAACCTCTGACAGTGGGGCACTGGATGTTCCAAGCTGCATTTCACCATCACCACTGGGACCCACAACCTCTGACAGTGGGGCACTGGGTGTTCCAAGCTGCATTTCACCATCACCACTGGAATCCACAACCTCTGACAGTGGCTACTGGGTGTTCCAAGCTGCATTTCACCACCACTGGGACCCACAACCTCTGACAGTGGGTCACTGGGTGTTCCAAGCTGCATTTCACCACCACCACTGGGACCCACAACCTCTGACAGTGGGGCACTGGGTGTTCCAAGCTGCATTTCACCATCACTACTGGGACCCACAACCTCTGACAGTGGGGCACTGGGTGTTCCAAGCTGCATTTCACCACCACTGGGACCCACAACCTCTGTCAGTGGGGCACTGGGTGTTCCAAGCTGCATTTCACCACCACTGGGACCCACAACCTCTGACAGTGGGGCACTGGGTGTTCCAAGCTGCATTTCACCACCACTGGGACCCACAACCTCTGACAGTGGGGCACTGGGTGTTCCAAGCTGCATTTCACCACCACTGGGACCCACAACCTCTGACAGTGGGACACTGGGTGTTCCAAGCTGCCTTTCACCATCACTGGGACCCACAACCTCTGACAGTGGGGCACTGGGTGTTCCAAGCTGCATTTCACCATCACCACTGGGACCCACAAGCTCTGACAGTGGGGCACTGGGTGTTCCAAGCTGCATTTCACCATCACCACCGGGACACGCAACCTCTGACAGTGGGACACTGGGTGTTCCAAGCTGCATTTCACCACCACCACTGGGACCCGCAACCTCTGACAGTGGGGCACTGGGTGTTCCAAGCTGCATTTCACCACCACTGGGACCCACAACCTCTGACAGTGGGGCACTGGGTGTTCCAAGCTGCATTTCACCATCACCACTGGGACCCACAACCTCTGACAGTGGGGCACTGGATGTTCCAAGCTGCATTTCACCATCACCACTGGGACCCACAACCTCTGACAGTGGGGCACTGGGTGTTCCAAGCTGCATTTCACCATCACCACTGGGACCCACAACCTCTGACAGTGGGGCACTGGGTGTTCCAAGCTGAATTTCACCATCACCACTGGGACCCACAACCTCTGACAGTGGGGCACAGGGTGTTCCAAGCTGCATTTCACCATCACCACTGGGACCCACAACCTCTGACAGTGGGACACTGGGTGTTCCAAGCTGCATTTCACCACCACTGGGACCCACAACCTCTGACAGTGGGGCACTGGGTGTTCCAAGCTGCATTTCACCATCACCACTGGAACCCACAACCTCTGACAGTGGCTACTGGGTGTTCCAAGCTGCATTTCACCACCACTGGGACCCACAACCTCTGACAGTGGGGCACTGGGTGTTCCAAGCTGCATTTCACCACCACCACTGGGACCCACAACCTCTGACAGTGGGGCACTGGGTGTTCCAAGCTGCATTTCACCACCACCACTGGGACCCACAACCTCTGACAGTGGGGCACTGGGTGTTCCAAGCTGCATTTCACCATCACCACTGGGACCCGCAACCTCTGACAGTGGGGCACTGGGTGTTCCAAGCTGCATTTCACCATCACCACTGGAACCCACAACCTCTGACAGTGGACACTGGGTGTTACAAGCTGCATTTCACCACCACTGGGACCCACAACCTCTGACAGTGGGGCACTGGGTGTTCCAAGCTGCATTTCACCATCACCACTGGGACCCACACCTCTGACAGTGGGGCACTGGGTGTTACAAGCTGCATTTCACCATCACCACTGGGACCCACACCTCTGACAGTGGGGCACTGGGTGTTACAAGCTGCATTTCACCATCACCACTGGGACCCACAACCTCTGACAGTGGGGCACTGGGTGTTCCAAGCTGCATTTCACCACCACCACTGGGACCCACAACCTCTGACAGTGGGGCACTGGGTGTTCCAAGCTGCATTTCACCATCACTGGGACCCACAACCTCTGACAGTGGGGCACTGGGTGTTCCGAGCTGCATTTCACCATCACCACTGGGACCCACAACCTCTGACAGTGGAGCACTGGGTGTTCCAAGCTGCATTTCACCACCACTGGGACCCACAACCTCTGACAGTGGGGCACTGGATGTTACAAGCTGCATTTCACCATCACCACTGGGACCCACAACCTCTGACAGTGGGGCACTGGGTGTTCCAAGCTGCATTTCACCACCACTGGGACCCACAACCTCTGACAGTGGGGCACTGGGTGTTCCAAGCTGCATTTCACCATCACCACTGTGACCCACATCCTCTGACAGTGGGGCACTGGGTGTTCCAAGCTGCATTTCACCACCACTGGGACCCACAACCTCTGACAGTGGGGCACTGGGTGTTCCAAGCTGCATTTCACCATCACTGGGACCCACAACCTCTGACAGTGGGGCACTGGGTGTTCCAAGCTGCAGAGCTGCAGAACACCAAAGGGCAAAAAACGTTAGTGGGAGTTGTGTACAGACTTGCAAACAGTAGTCGTGATGTTGGGGAGGGCATCAAACAGGAAATTAGGGGTGCGTGCAATAAAGGTGCAGCAGTTATAATGGGTGACTTTAATATGCACATAGATTGGGCTAACCAAACTGGAAGCAATACGGTGGAGGAGGATTTTCTGGAGTGCATAAGGGATGGTTTTTTAGACCAATATGTCGAGGAACCAACTAGGGGGGAGGCCATCTTAGACTGGGTGTTATGTAATGAGAGAGGATTAATTAGCAATCTCGTTGTGCGAGGCCCCTTGGGGAAGAGTGACCATAATATGGTGGAATTCTGCATTGGGATGGAGAACGAAACAGTTAATTCAGAGACCATGGTCCAGAACTTAAAGAAGGCTAACTTTGAAGGTATGAGGCGTGAATTGGCTGGGATGGATTGGTGAATGATACTTAAGGGGTTGACTGTGGATGGGCAATGGCAGACATTTAGAGACCGCATGGATGAACTACAACAATTGTACATTCCTGTCTGGCATAGAAATAAAAAAGGGAAGGTGGCTCAACCGTGGCTATCAAGGGAAATCAGGGATAGTATTAAAGCCAAGGAAGTGGCATACAAATTGGCCAGAAATAGCAGCGAACCTGGGGACTGGGAGAAATTTAGAACTCAGCAGAGGAGGACAAAGGGTTTGATTAGGGCAGGGAAAATGGAGTATGAGAAGAAGCTTGCAGGGAACATTAAGACGGATTGCAAAAGTTTCTCTAGATATGTAAAGAGAAAAAGGTTAGTAAAGACAAACGTAGGTCCCCTGCAGTCAGAATCAGGGGAAGTCATAACGGGGAACAAAGAAATGGCGGACCAATTGAACAAGTACTTTGGTTCGATATTCACGAAGGAGGACACGAACAACCTTCCGGTTATAAAAGGGGTCGGGGGGTCTAGTAAGGAGGAGGAACTGAGGGAAATCCTTATTAGCCAGGAAATTGTGTTGGGGAAATTGATGGGATTGAAGGCCGATAAATCCCCAGGGCCTGATGGACTGCATCCCAGAGTACTTAAGGAGGTGGCCTTGGAAATAGTGGATGCGTTGACAGTCATTTTCCAACATTCCATTGACTCTGGATCAGTTCCTATGGAGTGGAGGGTAGCCAATGTAACCCCACTTTTTAAAAAAGGAGGGAGAGAGAAAACAGGGAATTATAGACCGGTCAGCCTGACATCGGTAGTGGGTAAAATGATGGAATCAATTATTAAGGATGTCATAGCAGTGCATTTGGAAAGAGGTGACATGATAGGTCCAAGTCAGCATGGATTTGTGAAAGGGAAATCATGCTTGACAAATCTTCTGGAATTTTTTGAGGATGTTTCCAGTAGAGTGGATAAGGGAGAACCAGTTGATGTGGTATATTTGGACTTTCAGAAGGCGTTCGACAAGGTCCCACACAAGAGATTGATGTGCAAAGTTAGAGCACATGGGATTGGGGGTAGTGTACTGACATGGATTGAGAACTGGTTGTCAGACAGGAATCAAAGAGTAGGAGTAAATGGGTACTTTTCAGAATGGCAGGCAGTGACTAGTGGGGTACCGCAAGGTTCTGTGCTGGGGCCCCAGCTGTTTACACTGTACATTAATGATTTAGATGAGGGGATTAAATGTAGTATCTCCAAATTTGCGGATGACACTAAGTTGGGTGGCAGTGTGAGCTGCGAGGAGGATGCTGTGAGGCTGCAGAGCGACTTGGATAGGTTAGGTGAGTGGGCAAATGCATGGCAGATGAAGTATAATGTGGATAAATGTGAGGTTATCCACTTTGGTGGTAAAAACAGAGAGACAGACTATTATCTGAATGGTGACAGATTAGGAAAAGGGGAGGTGCAAAGAGACCTGGGTGTCATGGTACATCAGTCATTGAAGGTTGGCATGCGGTGCAGCAGGCGGTTAAGAAAGCAAATGGCATGTTGGCCTTCATAGCAAGGGGATTTGAGTACAGGGGCAGGGAGGTGTTGCTACAGTTGTACAGGGCATTGGTGAGGCCACACCTGGAGTATTGTGTACAGTTTTGGTCTCCTAACCTGAGGAAGGACATTCTTGCTATTGAGGGAGTGCAGCGAAGATTCACCAGACTGATTCCCGGGATGGTGGGACTGACCTATCAAGAAAGACTGGATCAACTGGGCTTGTATTCACTGGAGTTCAGAAGAATGAGAGGGGACCTCATAGAAACATATAAAATTCTGACGGGGTTAGACAGGTTAGATGCAGGAAGAATGTTCCCAATGTTGGGGAAGTCCAGAACCAGAGGTCACAGTCTAAGGATAAGGGGTAAGCCATTTAGGACCGAGATGCGGAGGAACTTCTTCACCCAGAGAGTGGTGAACCTGTGGAATTCTCTACCACAGAAAGTTGTTGAGGCCAATTCACTAAATATATTCAAAAAGGAGTTAGATGAGGTCCTTACTACTAGGGGGAATCAAGGGGTATGGCGAGAAAGCAGGAATGGGGTACTGAAGTTGAATGTTCAGCCATGAACTCATTGAATGGTGGTGCAGGCTAGAAGGGCCGAATGGCCTACTCCTGCACCTATTTTCTATGTTTCTATGTTTCTACCACCACTGGGACCCGCAACCTCTGACAGTGGGGCACTGGGTGTTCCAAGCTGAATTTCACCACCACCACTGGGACCCACAACCTCTGACAGTGGGACCCTGGGTGTTCCAAGCTGCATTTCACCACCACTGGGACCCACAACCTCTGACAGTGGGACACTGGTGTTCCAAGCTGCATTTCACCACCACTGGGACCCACAACCTCTGACAGTGGGGCACTGGGTGTTACAAGCTGCATTTCACCATCACCACTGGGACCCACAACCTCTGACAGTGGGGCACTGGGTGTTCCAAGCTGCATTTCACCACCACCACTGGGACCCACAACCTCTGACAGTGGGACCCTGGGTGTTCCAAGCTGCATTTCACCATCACCACTGGGACCCACAACCTCTGACCTTGGGGCACTGGGTGTTCCAAGCTGCATTTCACCATCACCACTGGGACCCACAACCTCTGACCTTGGGGCACTGGGTGTTACAAGCTGCATTTCACCATCACCACTGGGACCCACAACCTCTGACAGTGGAGCACTGGGTGTTCCAAGCTACATTTCACCATCACTGGAACCCACAACCTCTGACATTGGGGCACTGGATGTTACAAGCTGCATTTCACCACCACCACTGGGACCCGCAACCTCTGACAGTGGACACTGGGTGTTCCAAGCTGCATTTCACCACCACCACTGGGACACACAACCTCTGACAGTGGGGCACTGGGTGTTCCAAGCTGCATTTCACCACCACTGGGACCCACAACCTCTGACAGTGGGGCACTGGGTGTTCCAAGCTGCATTTCACCATCACCACTGGGACCCACAACCTCTGACAGTGGGACACTGGGTGTTCCAAGCTGCATTTCACCACCACTGGGACCCACAACCTCTGTCAGTGGGGCACTGGGTGTTCCAAGCTGCATTTCACCACCACTGGGACCCACAACCTCTGACAGTGGGGCACTGGGTGTTCCAAGCTGCATTTCACCACCACTGGGACCCACAACCTCTGACAGTGGGGCACTGGGTGTTCCAAGCTGCATTTCACCACCACTGGGACCCACAACCTCTGACAGTGGGACACTGGGTGTTCCAAGCTGCCTTTCACCACCACTGGGACCCACAACCTCTGACAGTGGGGCACTGGGTGTTCCAAGCTGCATTTCACCATCACCACTGGGACCCACAAGCTCTGACAGTGGGGCACTGGGTGTTCCAAGCTGCATTTCACCATCACCACCGGGACACGCAACCTCTGACAGTGGGACACTGGGTGTTCCAAGCTGCATTTCACCACCACCACTGGGACCCGCAACCTCTGACAGTGGGGCACTGGGTGTTCCAAGCTGCATTTCACCACCACCACTGGGACCCGCAACCTCTGACAGTGGGGCACTGGGTGTTCCAAGGTGCATTTCACCGCCACTGGGACACGCAATCTCTGACAGTGGGGCACTGGGTGTTCCAAACTGCATTTCACCACCACCACTGGGACCCACAACCTCTGACAGTGGGGCACTGGGTGTTCCAAGCTGCATTTCACCACCACTAGGACCCACAACCGCTGACAGTGGGGCACTGGGTGTTCCAAGCTGCATTTCACCACCACCACTGGGACCCACAACCTCTGACAGTGGGGCACTGGATGTTCCAAGCTGCATTTCACCATCACCACTGGGACCCACAACCTCTGACAGTGGGGCACTGGGTGTTCCAAGCTGCATTTCACCACAACCACTGGGACCCACAACCTCTGACAGTGGGGCACTGGGTGTTCCAAGCTGCATTTCACCACCACCACTGGGACCCACAACCTCTGACAGTGGGGAACTGGGTGTTCCAAGCTGCATTTAATCATCACTGGGGCCTACAACCTCTGACAGTGGGGCACTGGGTGTTCCAAGCTGCATTTCACCACCACTGGGACCCACAACCTCTGGCAGTGGGGCACTGGTTGTTCCAAGCTGCATTTCACCCTCACCACTGGGACCCACAACCTCTGACAGTGGGGCACTGGGTGTTACAAGCTGCATTTCACCATCACCACTGGGACCCACAACCTCTGACAGTGGGGCCCTGGATGTTACAAGCTGCATTTCACCACCACTGGGACCTACAACCTCTGGCAGTGGGGCACTGGGTGTTCCAAGCTACATTTCACCACCACTGGGACCCACAACCTCTGACAGTGGGACACTGGATGTTCCAAGCTGAATTTCACCATCACTGGGACCCACAACCTCTGACAGTGGGCACTGGGTGTTACAAGCTGCATTTCACCATCACCACTGGGACCCACAACCTCTGACAGTGGGGCACTGGATGTTACAAGCTGCATTTCACCATCACCTCTGGGACCCACAACCTCTGACAGTGGGGCACTGGGTGTTCCAAGCTGCATTTCACCACCACTGGGACCCACAACCTCTGACAGTGGGGCACTGGGTGTTCCAAGCTGCATTTCACCATCACCACTGGGACCCACAACCTCTGACAGTGGAAACTGGGTGTTCCAAGCTGCATTTCACCACCACTGGGACCCACAACCTCTGACAGTGGGGCACAGGGTGTTCCAAGCTGCATTTCACCACCACTGGGACCCACAACCTCTGGCAGTGGGGCACTGGGTGTTCCAAGCTGCATTTCACCACCAGTGGGACCCACAACCTCTGACAGTGGGGCACTGGGTGTTCCAAGCTGCATTTCACCACCACTGGGACCCACAACCTCTGACAGTGGGGCACTGGGTGTTCCACGCTGCATTTCACCATCACCACTGGGACCCACAAGCTCTGACAGTGGGGCACTGGGTGTTCCAAGCTGCATTTCACCATCACCACCGGGACACGCAACCTCTGACAGTGGGACACTGGGTGTTCCAAGCTGCATTTCACCACCACCACTGGGACCCGCAACCTCTGACAGCGGGGCACTGGGTGTTCCAAGCTGCATTTCACCACCACCACTGGGACCCGCAACCTCTGACAGTGGGGCACTGGGTGTTCCAAGGTGCATTTCACCGCCACTGGGACACGCAACCTCTGACAGTGGGGCACTGGGTGTTCCAAACTGCATTTCACCACCACCACTGGGACCCACAACCTCTGACAGTGGGGCACTGGGTGTTCCAAGCTGCATTTCACCACCACTAGGACCCACAACCTCTGACAGTGGGGCACTGGGTGTTCCAAGCTGCATTTCACCACCACCACTGGGACCCACAACCTCTGACAGTGGGGCACTGGATGTTCCAAGCTGCATTTCACCATCACCACTGGGACCCACAACCTCTGACAGTGGGGCACTGGGTGTTCCAAGCTGCATTTCACCACCACCACTGGGACCCACAACCTCTGACAGTGGGGCACTGGGTGTTACACGCTGCATTTCACCATCACCACTGGGACCCACAACCTCTGACAGTGGGGCACTGGGTGTTCCAAGCTGCATTTCACCATCACTGGGACCCACAACCTCTGACAGTGGGGCACTGGGTGTTCCAAGCTGCATTTCACCACCACTGGGACCCACAACCTCTGACAGTGGGGCACTGGGTGTTACAAGCTGCATTTCACCACCACTGGGACCCACAACCTCTGACAGTGGGGCACTGGGTGTTCCAAGCTGCATTTCACCATCATCACTGGGACCCACAACCTCTGACAGTGGGGCACTGGGTGTTCCAAGCTGCATTTCACCATCACCACTGGGACCCACAACCTCTGACAGTGGGACACTGGGTGTTCCAAGCTGCATTTCACCACCACTGGGACCCACAACCTCTGACAGTGGGGCACTGGGTGTTCCAAGCTGCATTTCACCATCACCACTGGGACCCACAACCTCTGACAGTGGGGCACTGGATGTTCCAAGCTGCATTTCACCATCACCACTGGGACCCACAACCTCTGACAGTGGGGCACTGGGTGTTCCAAGCTGCATTTCACCATCACCACTGGAATCCACAACCTCTGACAGTGGCTACTGGGTGTTCCAAGCTGCATTTCACCACCACTGGGACCCACAACCTCTGACAGTGGGTCACTGGGTGTTCCAAGCTGCATTTCACCACCACCACTGGGACCCACAACCACTGACAGTGGGGCACTGGGTGTTCCAAGCTGCATTTCACCACCACCACTGGGACCCACAACCTCTGACAGTGGGGCACTGGGTGTTCCAAGCTGCATTTCACCATCACCACTGGGACCCGCAACCTCTGACAGTGGGGCACTGGGTGTTCCAAGCTGCATTTCACCATCACCACTGGAACCCACAACCTCTGACAGTGGGGCACTGGGTGTTCCAAGCTGCATTTTACCACCACCACTGGGACCCACAACCTCTGACAGTGGGGCACTGGGTGTTCCAAGCTGCATTTCACCATCACTGGGACCCACAACCTCTGACAGTGGGGCACTGGGTGTTCCAAGCTGCATTTCACCATCACCACTGGGACCCACAACCTCTGACAGTGGGGCACTGGGTGTTCCAAGCTGCATTTCACCACCACTGGGACCCACAACCTCTGACAGTGGGGCACTGGGTGTTACAAGCTGCATTTCACCATCACCACTGGGACCCACAACCTCTGACAGTGGGGCACTGGGTGTTCCAAGCTGCATTTCACCACCACTGGGACCCACAACCTCTGACAGTGGGGCACTGGGTGTTCCAAGCTGCATTTCACCATCACCACTGTGACCCACATCCTCTGACAGTGGGGCACTGGGTGTTCCAAGCTGCATTTCACCACCACTGGGACCCACAACCTCTGACAGTGGGGCACTGGGTGTTCCAAGCTGCATTTCACCATCACTGGGACCCACAACCTCTGACAGTGGGGCACTGGGTGTTCCAAGCTGCAGAGCTGCAGAACACCAAAGGGCAAAAAACGTTAGTGGGAGTTGTGTACAGACTTGCAAACAGTAGTCGTGATGTTGGGGAGGGCATCAAACAGGAAATTAGGGGTGCGTGCAATAAAGGTGCAGCAGTTATAATGGGTGACTTTAATATGCACATAGATTGGGCTAACCAAACTGGAAGCAATACGGTGGAGGAGGATTTTCTGGAGTGCATAAGGGATGGTTTTTTAGACCAATATGTCGAGGAACCAACTAGGGGGGAGGCCATCTTAGACTGGGTGTTATGTAATGAGAGAGGATTAATTAGCAATCTCGTTGTGCGAGGCCCCTTGGGGAAGAGTGACCATAATATGGTGGAATTCTGCATTGGGATGGAGAACGAAACAGTTAATTCAGAGACCATGGTCCAGAACTTAAAGAAGGCTAACTTTGAAGGTATGAGGCGTGAATTGGCTGGGATGGATTGGTGAATGATACTTAAGGGGTTGACTGTGGATGGGCAATGGCAGACATTTAGAGACCGCATGGATGAACTACAACAATTGTACATTCCTGTCTGGCATAGAAATAAAAAAGGGAAGGTGGCTCAACCGTGGCTATCAAGGGAAATCAGGGATAGTATTAAAGCCAAGGAAGTGGCATACAAATTGGCCAGAAATAGCAGCGAACCTGGGGACTGGGAGAAATTTAGAACTCAGCAGAGGAGGACAAAGGGTTTGATTAGGGCAGGGAAAATGGAGTATGAGAAGAAGCTTGCAGGGAACATTAAGACGGATTGCAAAAGTTTCTCTAGATATGTAAAGAGAAAAAGGTTAGTAAAGACAAACGTAGGTCCCCTGCAGTCAGAATCAGGGGAAGTCATAACGGGGAACAAAGAAATGGCGGACCAATTGAACAAGTACTTTGGTTCGATATTCACGAAGGAGGACACGAACAACCTTCCGGTTATAAAAGGGGTCGGGGGGTCTAGTAAGGAGGAGGAACTGAGGGAAATCCTTATTAGCCAGGAAATTGTGTTGGGGAAATTGATGGGATTGAAGGCCGATAAATCCCCAGGGCCTGATGGACTGCATCCCAGAGTACTTAAGGAGGTGGCCTTGGAAATAGTGGATGCGTTGACAGTCATTTTCCAACATTCCATTGACTCTGGATCAGTTCCTATGGAGTGGAGGGTAGCCAATGTAACCCCACTTTTTAAAAAAGGAGGGAGAGAGAAAACAGGGAATTATAGACCGGTCAGCCTGACATCGGTAGTGGGTAAAATGATGGAATCAATTATTAAGGATGTCATAGCAGTGCATTTGGAAAGAGGTGACATGATAGGTCCAAGTCAGCATGGATTTGTGAAAGGGAAATCATGCTTGACAAATCTTCTGGAATTTTTTGAGGATGTTTCCAGTAGAGTGGATAAGGGAGAACCAGTTGATGTGGTATATTTGGACTTTCAGAAGGCGTTCGACAAGGTCCCACACAAGAGATTGATGTGCAAAGTTAGAGCACATGGGATTGGGGGTAGTGTACTGACATGGATTGAGAACTGGTTGTCAGACAGGAATCAAAGAGTAGGAGTAAATGGGTACTTTTCAGAATGGCAGGCAGTGACTAGTGGGGTACCGCAAGGTTCTGTGCTGGGGCCCCAGCTGTTTACACTGTACATTAATGATTTAGATGAGGGGATTAAATGTAGTATCTCCAAATTTGCGGATGACACTAAGTTGGGTGGCAGTGTGAGCTGCGAGGAGGATGCTGTGAGGCTGCAGAGCGACTTGGATAGGTTAGGTGAGTGGGCAAATGCATGGCAGATGAAGTATAATGTGGATAAATGTGAGGTTATCCACTTTGGTGGTAAAAACAGAGAGACAGACTATTATCTGAATGGTGACAGATTAGGAAAAGGGGAGGTGCAAAGAGACCTGGGTGTCATGGTACATCAGTCATTGAAGGTTGGCATGCGGTGCAGCAGGCGGTTAAGAAAGCAAATGGCATGTTGGCCTTCATAGCAAGGGGATTTGAGTACAGGGGCAGGGAGGTGTTGCTACAGTTGTACAGGGCATTGGTGAGGCCACACCTGGAGTATTGTGTACAGTTTTGGTCTCCTAACCTGAGGAAGGACATTCTTGCTATTGAGGGAGTGCAGCGAAGATTCACCAGACTGATTCCCGGGATGGTGGGACTGACCTATCAAGAAAGACTGGATCAACTGGGCTTGTATTCACTGGAGTTCAGAAGAATGAGAGGGGACCTCATAGAAACATATAAAATTCTGACGGGGTTAGACAGGTTAGATGCAGGAAGAATGTTCCCAATGTTGGGGAAGTCCAGAACCAGAGGTCACAGTCTAAGGATAAGGGGTAAGCCATTTAGGACCGAGATGCGGAGGAACTTCTTCACCCAGAGAGTGGTGAACCTGTGGAATTCTCTACCACAGAAAGTTGTTGAGGCCAATTCACTAAATATATTCAAAAAGGAGTTAGATGAGGTCCTTACTACTAGGGGGAATCAAGGGGTATGGCGAGAAAGCAGGAATGGGGTACTGAAGTTGAATGTTCAGCCATGAACTCATTGAATGGTGGTGCAGGCTAGAAGGGCCGAATGGCCTACTCCTGCACCTATTTTCTATGTTTCTATGTTTCTACCACCACTGGGACCCGCAACCTCTGACAGTGGGGCACTGGGTGTTCCAAGCTGAATTTCACCACCACCACTGGGACCCACAACCTCTGACAGTGGGACCCTGGGTGTTCCAAGCTGCATTTCACCACCACTGGGACCCACAACCTCTGACAGTGGGACACTGGTGTTCCAAGCTGCATTTCACCACCACTGGGACCCACAACCTCTGACAGTGGGGCACTGGGTGTTACAAGCTGCATTTCACCATCACCACTGGGACCCACAACCTCTGACAGTGGGGCACTGGGTGTTCCAAGCTGCATTTCACCACCACCACTGGGACCCACAACCTCTGACAGTGGGACCCTGGGTGTTCCAAGCTGCATTTCACCATCACCACTGGGACCCACAACCTCTGACCTTGGGGCACTGGGTGTTCCAAGCTGCATTTCACCATCACCACTGGGACCCACAACCTCTGACCTTGGGGCACTGGGTGTTACAAGCTGCATTTCACCATCACCACTGGGACCCACAACCTCTGACAGTGGAGCACTGGGTGTTCCAAGCTGCATTTCACCATCACTGGAACCCACAACCTCTGACATTGGGGCACTGGATGTTACAAGCTGCATTTCACCACCACCACTGGGACCCGCAACCTCTGACAGTGGACACTGGGTGTTCCAAGCTGCATTTCACCACCACCACTGGGACACACAACCTCTGACAGTGGGGCACTGGGTGTTCCAAGCTGCATTTCACCACCACTGGGACCCACAACCTCTGACAGTGGGGCACTGGGTGTTCCAAGCTGCATTTCACCATCACCACTGGGACCCACAACCTCTGACAGTGGGACACTGGGTGTTCCAAGCTGCATTTCACCATCACCACTGGGACCCACAACCTCTGACAGTGGGGCACTGGGTGTTCCAAGCTGCATTTCACCACCACTGGGACCCACAACCTCTGTCAGTGGGGCACTGGGTGTTCCAAGCTGCATTTCACCACCACTGGGACCCACAACCTCTGACAGTGGGGCACTGGGTGTTCCAAGCTGCATTTCACCACCACTGGGACCCACAACCTCTGACAGTGGGGCACTGGGTGTTCCAAGCTGCATTTCACCACCACTGGGACCCACAACCTCTGACAGTGGGACACTGGGTGTTCCAAGCTGCCTTTCACCATCACTGGGACCCACAACCTCTGACAGTGGGGCACTGGGTGTTCCAAGCTGCATTTCACCATCACCACTGGGACCCACAAGCTCTGACAGTGGGGCACTGGGTGTTCCAAGCTGCATTTCACCATCACCACCGGGACACGCAACCTCTGACAGTGGGACACTGGGTGTTCCAAGCTGCATTTCACCACCACCACTGGGACCCGCAACCTCTGACAGTGGGGCACTGGGTGTTCCAAGCTGCATTTCACCACCACCACTGGGACCCGCAACCTCTGACAGTGGGGCACTGGGTGTTCCAAGGTGCATTTCACCGCCACTGGGACACGCAACCTCTGACAGTGGGGCACTGGGTGTTCCAAACTGCATTTCACCACCACCACTGGGACCCACAACCTCTGACAGTGGGGCACTGGGTGTTCCAAGCTGCATTTCACCACCACTAGGACCCACAACCTCTGACAGTGGGGCACTGGGTGTTCCAAGCTGCATTTCACCACCACCACTGGGACCCACAACCTCTGACAGTGGGGCACTGGATGTTCCAAGCTGCATTTCACCATCACCACTGGGACCCACAACCACTGACAGTGGGGCACTGGGTGTTCCAAGCTGCATTTCACCATCACCACTGGGACCCACAACCTCTGACAGTGGGGCACTGGGTGTTCCAAGCTGCATTTCACCACCACCACTGGGACCCACAACCTCTGACAGTGGGGCACTGGGTGTTCCAAGCTGCATTTTACCACCACCACTGGGACCCACAACCTCTGACAGTGGGGCACTGGGTGTTCCAAGCTGCATTTCACCATCACTGGGACCCACAACCTCTGACAGTGGGGCACTGGGTGTTCCAAGCTGCATTTCACCATCACCACTGGGACCCACAACCTCTGACAGTGGGGCACTGGGTGTTCCAAGCTGCATTTCACCACTGGGACCCACAACCTCTGACAGTGGGGCACTGGGTGTTACAAGCTGCATTTCACCATCACCACTGGGACCCACAACCTCTGACAGTGGGGCACTGGGTGTTCCAAGCTGCATTTCACCACCACTGGGACCCACAACCTCTGACAGTGGGGCACTGGGTGTTCCAAGCTGCATTTCACCATCACCACTGTGACCCACATCCTCTGACAGTGGGGCACTGGGTGTTCCAAGCTGCATTTCACCACCACTGGGACCCACAACCTCTGACAGTGGGGCACTGGGTGTTCCAAGCTGCATTTCACCATCACTGGGACCCACAACCTCTGACAGTGGGGCACTGGGTGTTCCAAGCTGCAGAGCTGCAGAACACCAAAGGGCAAAAAACGTTAGTGGGAGTTGTGTACAGACTTGCAAACAGTAGTCGTGATGTTGGGGAGGGCATCAAACAGGAAATTAGGGGTGCGTGCAATAAAGGTGCAGCAGTTATAATGGGTGACTTTAATATGCACATAGATTGGGCTAACCAAACTGGAAGCAATACGGTGGAGGAGGATTTTCTGGAGTGCATAAGGGATGGTTTTTTAGACCAATATGTCGAGGAACCAACTAGGGGGGAGGCCATCTTAGACTGGGTGTTATGTAATGAGAGAGGATTAATTAGCAATCTCGTTGTGCGAGGCCCCTTGGGGAAGAGTGACCATAATATGGTGGAATTCTGCATTGGGATGGAGAACGAAACAGTTAATTCAGAGACCATGGTCCAGAACTTAAAGAAGGCTAACTTTGAAGGTATGAGGCGTGAATTGGCTGGGATGGATTGGTGAATGATACTTAAGGGGTTGACTGTGGATGGGCAATGGCAGACATTTAGAGACCGCATGGATGAACTACAACAATTGTACATTCCTGTCTGGCATAGAAATAAAAAAGGGAAGGTGGCTCAACCGTGGCTATCAAGGGAAATCAGGGATAGTATTAAAGCCAAGGAAGTGGCATACAAATTGGCCAGAAATAGCAGCGAACCTGGGGACTGGGAGAAATTTAGAACTCAGCAGAGGAGGACAAAGGGTTTGATTAGGGCAGGGAAAATGGAGTATGAGAAGAAGCTTGCAGGGAACATTAAGACGGATTGCAAAAGTTTCTCTAGATATGTAAAGAGAAAAAGGTTAGTAAAGACAAACGTAGGTCCCCTGCAGTCAGAATCAGGGGAAGTCATAACGGGGAACAAAGAAATGGCGGACCAATTGAACAAGTACTTTGGTTCGATATTCACGAAGGAGGACACGAACAACCTTCCGGTTATAAAAGGGGTCGGGGGGTCTAGTAAGGAGGAGGAACTGAGGGAAATCCTTATTAGCCAGGAAATTGTGTTGGGGAAATTGATGGGATTGAAGGCCGATAAATCCCCAGGGCCTGATGGACTGCATCCCAGAGTACTTAAGGAGGTGGCCTTGGAAATAGTGGATGCGTTGACAGTCATTTTCCAACATTCCATTGACTCTGGATCAGTTCCTATGGAGTGGAGGGTAGCCAATGTAACCCCACTTTTTAAAAAAGGAGGGAGAGAGAAAACAGGGAATTATAGACCGGTCAGCCTGACATCGGTAGTGGGTAAAATGATGGAATCAATTATTAAGGATGTCATAGCAGTGCATTTGGAAAGAGGTGACATGATAGGTCCAAGTCAGCATGGATTTGTGAAAGGGAAATCATGCTTGACAAATCTTCTGGAATTTTTTGAGGATGTTTCCAGTAGAGTGGATAAGGGAGAACCAGTTGATGTGGTATATTTGGACTTTCAGAAGGCGTTCGACAAGGTCCCACACAAGAGATTGATGTGCAAAGTTAGAGCACATGGGATTGGGGGTAGTGTACTGACATGGATTGAGAACTGGTTGTCAGACAGGAATCAAAGAGTAGGAGTAAATGGGTACTTTTCAGAATGGCAGGCAGTGACTAGTGGGGTACCGCAAGGTTCTGTGCTGGGGCCCCAGCTGTTTACACTGTACATTAATGATTTAGATGAGGGGATTAAATGTAGTATCTCCAAATTTGCGGATGACACTAAGTTGGGTGGCAGTGTGAGCTGCGAGGAGGATGCTGTGAGGCTGCAGAGCGACTTGGATAGGTTAGGTGAGTGGGCAAATGCATGGCAGATGAAGTATAATGTGGATAAATGTGAGGTTATCCACTTTGGTGGTAAAAACAGAGAGACAGACTATTATCTGAATGGTGACAGATTAGGAAAAGGGGAGGTGCAAAGAGACCTGGGTGTCATGGTACATCAGTCATTGAAGGTTGGCATGCGGTGCAGCAGGCGGTTAAGAAAGCAAATGGCATGTTGGCCTTCATAGCAAGGGGATTTGAGTACAGGGGCAGGGAGGTGTTGCTACAGTTGTACAGGGCATTGGTGAGGCCACACCTGGAGAATTGTGTACAGTTTTGGTCTCCTAACCTGAGGAAGGACATTCTTGCTATTGAGGGAGTGCAGCGAAGATTCACCAGACTGATTCCCGGGATGGTGGGACTGACCTATCAAGAAAGACTGGATCAACTGGGCTTGTATTCACTGGAGTTCAGAAGAATGAGAGGGGACCTCATAGAAACATATAAAATTCTGACGGGGTTAGACAGGTTAGATGCAGGAAGAATGTTCCCAATGTTGGGGAAGTCCAGAACCAGAGGTCACAGTCTAAGGATAAGGGGTAAGCCATTTAGGACCGAGATGCGGAGGAACTTCTTCACCCAGAGAGTGGTGAACCTGTGGAATTCTCTACCACAGAAAGTTGTTGAGGCCAATTCACTAAATATATTCAAAAAGGAGTTAGATGAGGTCCTTACTACTAGGGGGAATCAAGGGGTATGGCGAGAAAGCAGGAATGGGGTACTGAAGTTGAATGTTCAGCCATGAACTCATTGAATGGTGGTGCAGGCTAGAAGGGCCGAATGGCCTACTCCTGCACCTATTTTCTATGTTTCTATGTTTCTACCACCACTGGGACCCGCAACCTCTGACAGTGGGGCACTGGGTGTTCCAAGCTGAATTTCACCACCACCACTGGGACCCACAACCTCTGACAGTGGGACCCTGGGTGTTCCAAGCTGCATTTCACCACCACTGGGACCCACAACCTCTGACAGTGGGACACTGGTGTTCCAAGCTGCATTTCACCACCACTGGGACCCACAACCTCTGACAGTGGGGCACTGGGTGTTACAAGCTGCATTTCACCATCACCACTGGGACCCACAACCTCTGACAGTGGGGCACTGGGTGTTCCAAGCTGCATTTCACCACCACCACTGGGACCCACAACCTCTGACAGTGGGACCCTGGGTGTTCCAAGCTGCATTTCACCATCACCACTGGGACCCACAACCTCTGACCTTGGGGCACTGGGTGTTCCAAGCTGCATTTCACCATCACCACTGGGACCCACAACCTCTGACCTTGGGGCACTGGGTGTTACAAGCTGCATTTCACCATCACCACTGGGACCCACAACCTCTGACAGTGGAGCACTGGGTGTTCCAAGCTGCATTTCACCATCACTGGAACCCACAACCTCTGACATTGGGGCACTGGATGTTACAAGCTGCATTTCACCACCACCACTGGGACCCGCAACCTCTGACAGTGGACACTGGGTGTTCCAAGCTGCATTTCACCACCACCACTGGGACACACAACCTCTGACAGTGGGGCACTGGGTGTTCCAAGCTGCATTTCACCACCACTGGGACCCACAACCTCTGACAGTGGGGCACTGGGTGTTCCAAGCTGCATTTCACCATCACCACTGGGACCCACAACCTCTGACAGTGGGACACTGGGTGTTCCACGCTGCATTTCACCACCACTGGGACCCACAACCTCTGTCAGTGGGGCACTGGGTGTTCCAAGCTGCATTTCACCACCACTGGGACCCACAACCTCTGACAGTGGGGCACTGGGTGTTCCAAGCTGCATTTCACCACCACTGGGACCCACAACCTCTGACAGTGGGGCACTGGGTGTTCCAAGCTGCATTTCACCACCACTGGGACCCACAACCTCTGACAGTGGGACACTGGGTGTTCCAAGCTGCCTTTCACCACCACTGGGACCCACAACCTCTGACAGTGGGGCACTGGGTGTTCCAAGCTGCATTTCACCATCACCACTGGGACCCACAAGCTCTGACAGTGGGGCACTGGGTGTTCCAAGCTGCATTTCACCATCACCACCGGGACACGCAACCTCTGACAGTGGGACACTGGGTGTTCCAAGCTGCATTTCACCACCACCACTGGGACCCGCAACCTCTGACAGTGGGGCACTGGGTGTTCCAAGCTGCATTTCACCACCACCACTGGGACCCGCAACCTCTGACAGTGGGGCACTGGGTGTTCCAAGGTGCATTTCACCGCCACTGTGACACGCAACCTCTGACAGTGGGGCACTGGGTGTTCCAAACTGCATTTCACCACCACCACTGGGACCCACAACCTCTGACAGTGGGGCACTGGGTGTTCCAAGCTGCATTTCACCACCACTAGGACCCACAACCGCTGACAGTGGGGCACTGGGTGTTCCAAGCTGCATTTCACCACCACCACTGGGACCCACAACCTCTGACAGTGGGGCACTGGATGTTCCAAGCTGCATTTCACCATCACCACTGGGACCCACAACCTCTGACAGTGGGGCACTGGGTGTTCCAAGCTGCATTTCACCACAACCACTGGGACCCACAACCTCTGACAGTGGGGCACTGGGTGTTCCAAGCTGCATTTCACCACCACCACTGGGACCCACAACCTCTGACAGTGGGGAACTGGGTGTTCCAAGCTGCATTTAATCATCACTGGGGCCTACAACCTCTGACAGTGGGGCACTGGGTGTTCCAAGCTGCATTTCACCACCACTGGGACCCACAACCTCTGGCAGTGGGGCACTGGTTGTTCCAAGCTGCATTTCACCCTCACCACTGGGACCCACAACCTCTGACAGTGGGGCACTGGGTGTTACAAGCTGCATTTCACCATCACCACTGGGACCCACAACCTCTGACAGTGGGGCCCTGGATGTTACAAGCTGCATTTCACCACCACTGGGACCTACAACCTCTGGCAGTGGGGCACTGGGTGTTCCAAGCTACATTTCACCACCACTGGGACCCACAACCTCTGACAGTGGGACACTGGATGTTCCAAGCTGAATTTCACCATCACTGGGACCCACAACCTCTGACAGTGGGCACTGGGTGTTACAAGCTGCATTTCACCATCACCACTGGGACCCACAACCTCTGACAGTGGGGCACTGGATGTTACAAGCTGCATTTCACCATCACCTCTGGGACCCACAACCTCTGACAGTGGGGCACTGGGTGTTCCAAGCTGCATTTCACCACCACTGGGACCCACAACCTCTGACAGTGGGGCACTGGGTGTTCCAAGCTGCATTTCACCATCACCACTGGGACCCACAACCTCTGACAGTGGACACTGGGTGTTCCAAGCTGCATTTCACCACCACTGGGACCCACAACCTCTGACAGTGGGGCACAGGGTGTTCCAAGCTGCATTTCACCACCACTGGGACCCACAACCTCTGACAGTGGGGCACTGGGTGTTCCAAGCTGCATTTCACCACCACTGGGACCCACAACCTCTGACAGTGGGACACTGGGTGTTCCAAGCTGCCTTTCACCATCACTGGGACCCACAACCTCTGACAGTGGGGCACTGGGTGTTCCAAGCTGCATTTCACCATCACCACTGGGACCCACAAGCTCTGACAGTGGGGCACTGGGTGTTCCAAGCTGCATTTCACCATCACCACCGGGACACGCAACCTCTGACAGTGGGACACTGGGTGTTCCAAGCTGCATTTCACCACCACCACTGGGACCCGCAACCTCTGACAGTGGGGCACTGGGTGTTCCAAGCTGCATTTCACCACCACCACTGGGACCCGCAACCTCTGACAGTGGGGCACTGGGTGTTCCAAGGTGCATTTCACCGCCACTGGGACACGCAACCTCTGACAGTGGGGCACTGGGTGTTCCAAACTGCATTTCACCACCACCACTGGGACCCACAACCTCTGACAGTGGGGCACTGGGTGTTCCAAGCTGCATTTCACCACCACTAGGACCCACAACCTCTGACAGTGGGGCACTGGGTGTTCCAAGCTGCATTTCACCACCACCACTGGGACCCACAACCTCTGACAGTGGGGCACTGGATGTTCCAAGCTGCATTTCACCATCACCACTGGGACCCACAACCACTGACAGTGGGGCACTGGGTGTTCCAAGCTGCATTTCACCACAACCACTGGGACCCACAACCTCTGACAGTGGGGCACTGGGTGTTCCAAGCTGCATTTCACCACCACCACTGGGACCCACAACCTCTGACAGTGGGGCACTGGGTGTTCCAAGCTGCATTTTACCACCACCACTGGGACCCACAACCTCTGACAGTGGGGCACTGGGTGTTCCAAGCTGCATTTCACCATCACTGGGACCCACAACCTCTGACAGTGGGGCACTGGGTGTTCCAAGCTGCATTTCACCATCACCACTGGGACCCACAACCTCTGACAGTGGGGCACTGGGTGTTCCAAGCTGCATTTCACCACCACTGGGACCCACAACCTCTGACAGTGGGGCACTGGGTGTTACAAGCTGCATTTCACCATCACCACTGGGACCCACAACCTCTGACAGTGGGGCACTGGGTGTTCCAAGCTGCATTTCACCACCACTGGGACCCACAACCTCTGACAGTGGGGCACTGGGTGTTCAAAGCTGCATTTCACCATCACCACTGTGACCCACATCCTCTGACAGTGGGGCACTGGGTGTTCCAAGCTGCATTTCACCACCACTGGGACCCACAACCTCTGACAGTGGGGCACTGGGTGTTCCAAGCTGCATTTCACCATCACTGGGACCCACAACCTCTGACAGTGGGGCACTGGGTGTTCCAAGCTGCAGAGCTGCAGAACACCAAAGGGCAAAAAACGTTAGTGGGAGTTGTGTACAGACTTGCAAACAGTAGTCGTGATGTTGGGGAGGGCATCAAACAGGAAATTAGGGGTGCGTGCAATAAAGGTGCAGCAGTTATAATGGGTGACTTTAATATGCACATAGATTGGGCTAACCAAACTGGAAGCAATACGGTGGAGGAGGATTTTCTGGAGTGCATAAGGGATGGTTTTTTAGACCAATATGTCGAGGAACCAACTAGGGGGGAGGCCATCTTAGACTGGGTGTTATGTAATGAGAGAGGATTAATTAGCAATCTCGTTGTGCGAGGCCCCTTGGGGAAGAGTGACCATAATATGGTGGAATTCTGCATTGGGATGGAGAACGAAACAGTTAATTCAGAGACCATGGTCCAGAACTTAAAGAAGGCTAACTTTGAAGGTATGAGGCGTGAATTGGCTGGGATGGATTGGTGAATGATACTTAAGGGGTTGACTGTGGATGGGCAATGGCAGACATTTAGAGACCGCATGGATGAACTACAACAATTGTACATTCCTGTCTGGCATAGAAATAAAAAAGGGAAGGTGGCTCAACCGTGGCTATCAAGGGAAATCAGGGATAGTATTAAAGCCAAGGAAGTGGCATACAAATTGGCCAGAAATAGCAGCGAACCTGGGGACTGGGAGAAATTTAGAACTCAGCAGAGGAGGACAAAGGGTTTGATTAGGGCAGGGAAAATGGAGTATGAGAAGAAGCTTGCAGGGAACATTAAGACGGATTGCAAAAGTTTCTCTAGATATGTAAAGAGAAAAAGGTTAGTAAAGACAAACGTAGGTCCCCTGCAGTCAGAATCAGGGGAAGTCATAACGGGGAACAAAGAAATGGCGGACCAATTGAACAAGTACTTTGGTTCGATATTCACGAAGGAGGACACGAACAACCTTCCGGTTATAAAAGGGGTCGGGGGGTCTAGTAAGGAGGAGGAACTGAGGGAAATCCTTATTAGCCAGGAAATTGTGTTGGGGAAATTGATGGGATTGAAGGCCGATAAATCCCCAGGGCCTGATGGACTGCATCCCAGAGTACTTAAGGAGGTGGCCTTGGAAATAGTGGATGCGTTGACAGTCATTTTCCAACATTCCATTGACTCTGGATCAGTTCCTATGGAGTGGAGGGTAGCCAATGTAACCCCACTTTTTAAAAAAGGAGGGAGAGAGAAAACAGGGAATTATAGACCGGTCAGCCTGACATCGGTAGTGGGTAAAATGATGGAATCAATTATTAAGGATGTCATAGCAGTGCATTTGGAAAGAGGTGACATGATAGGTCCAAGTCAGCATGGATTTGTGAAAGGGAAATCATGCTTGACAAATCTTCTGGAATTTTTTGAGGATGTTTCCAGTAGAGTGGATAAGGGAGAACCAGTTGATGTGGTATATTTGGACTTTCAGAAGGCGTTCGACAAGGTCCCACACAAGAGATTGATGTGCAAAGTTAGAGCACATGGGATTGGGGGTAGTGTACTGACATGGATTGAGAACTGGTTGTCAGACAGGAATCAAAGAGTAGGAGTAAATGGGTACTTTTCAGAATGGCAGGCAGTGACTAGTGGGGTACCGCAAGGTTCTGTGCTGGGGCCCCAGCTGTTTACACTGTACATTAATGATTTAGATGAGGGGATTAAATGTAGTATCTCCAAATTTGCGGATGACACTAAGTTGGGTGGCAGTGTGAGCTGCGAGGAGGATGCTGTGAGGCTGCAGAGCGACTTGGATAGGTTAGGTGAGTGGGCAAATGCATGGCAGATGAAGTATAATGTGGATAAATGTGAGGTTATCCACTTTGGTGGTAAAAACAGAGAGACAGACTATTATCTGAATGGTGACAGATTAGGAAAAGGGGAGGTGCAAAGAGACCTGGGTGTCATGGTACATCAGTCATTGAAGGTTGGCATGCGGTGCAGCAGGCGGTTAAGAAAGCAAATGGCATGTTGGCCTTCATAGCAAGGGGATTTGAGTACAGGGGCAGGGAGGTGTTGCTACAGTTGTACAGGGCATTGGTGAGGCCACACCTGGAGAATTGTGTACAGTTTTGGTCTCCTAACCTGAGGAAGGACATTCTTGCTATTGAGGGAGTGCAGCGAAGATTCACCAGACTGATTCCCGGGATGGTGGGACTGACCTATCAAGAAAGACTGGATCAACTGGGCTTGTATTCACTGGAGTTCAGAAGAATGAGAGGGGACCTCATAGAAACATATAAAATTCTGACGGGGTTAGACAGGTTAGATGCAGGAAGAATGTTCCCAATGTTGGGGAAGTCCAGAACCAGAGGTCACAGTCTAAGGATAAGGGGTAAGCCATTTAGGACCGAGATGCGGAGGAACTTCTTCACCCAGAGAGTGGTGAACCTGTGGAATTCTCTACCACAGAAAGTTGTTGAGGCCAATTCACTAAATATATTCAAAAAGGAGTTAGATGAGGTCCTTACTACTAGGGGGAATCAAGGGGTATGGCGAGAAAGCAGGAATGGGGTACTGAAGTTGAATGTTCAGCCATGAACTCATTGAATGGTGGTGCAGGCTAGAAGGGCCGAATGGCCTACTCCTGCACCTATTTTCTATGTTTCTATGTTTCTACCACCACTGGGACCCGCAACCTCTGACAGTGGGGCACTGGGTGTTCCAAGCTGAATTTCACCACCACCACTGGGACCCACAACCTCTGACAGTGGGACCCTGGGTGTTCCAAGCTGCATTTCACCACCACTGGGACCCACAACCTCTGACAGTGGGACACTGGTGTTCCAAGCTGCATTTCACCACCACTGGGACCCACAACCTCTGACAGTGGGGCACTGGGTGTTACAAGCTGCATTTCACCATCACCACTGGGACCCACAACCTCTGACAGTGGGGCACTGGGTGTTCCAAGCTGCATTTCACCACCACCACTGGGACCCACAACCTCTGACAGTGGGACCCTGGGTGTTCCAAGCTGCATTTCACCATCACCACTGGGACCCACAACCTCTGACCTTGGGGCACTGGGTGTTCCAAGCTGCATTTCACCATCACCACTGGGACCCACAACCTCTGACCTTGGGGCACTGGGTGTTACAAGCTGCATTTCACCATCACCACTGGGACCCACAACCTCTGACAGTGGAGCACTGGGTGTTCCAAGCTGCATTTCACCATCACTGGAACCCACAACCTCTGACATTGGGGCACTGGATGTTACAAGCTGCATTTCACCACCACCACTGGGACCCGCAACCTCTGACAGTGGACACTGGGTGTTCCAAGCTGCATTTCACCATCACCACTGGGACACACAACCTCTGACAGTGGGGCACTGGGTGTTCCAAGCTGCATTTCACCACCACTGGGACCCACAACCTCTGACAGTGGGGCACTGGGTGTTCCAAGCTGCATTTCACCATCACCACTGGGACCCACAACCTCTGACAGTGGGACACTGGGTGTTCCAAGCTGCATTTCACCATCACCACTGGGACCCACAACCTCTGACAGTGGGACACTGGGTGTTCCAAGCTGCATTTCACCACCACTGGGACCCACAACCTCTGTCAGTGGGGCACTGGGTGTTCCAAGCTGCATTTCACCACCACTGGGACCCACAACCTCTGACAGTGGGGCACTGGGTGTTCCAAGCTGCATTTCACCACCACTGGGACCCACAACCTCTGACAGTGGGGCACTGGGTGTTCCAAGCTGCATTTCACCACCACTGGGACCCACAACCTCTGACAGTGGGACACTGGGTGTTCCAAGCTGCCTTTCACCACCACTGGGACCCACAACCTCTGACAGTGGGGCACTGGGTGTTCCAAGCTGCATTTCACCATCACCACTGGGACCCACAAGCTCTGACAGTGGGGCACTGGGTGTTCCAAGCTGCATTTCACCATCACCACCGGGACACGCAACCTCTGACAGTGGGACACTGGGTGTTCCAAGCTGCATTTCACCACCACCACTGGGACCCGCAACCTCTGACAGTGGGGCACTGGGTGTTCCAAGCTGCATTTCACCACCACCACTGGGACCCGCAACCTCTGACAGTGGGGCACTGGGTGTTCCAAGGTGCATTTCACCGCCACTGGGACACGCAACCTCTGACAGTGGGGCACTGGGTGTTCCAAACTGCATTTCACCACCACCACTGGGACCCACAACCTCTGACAGTGGGGCACTGGGTGTTCCAAGCTGCATTTCACCACCACTAGGACCCACAACCGCTGACAGTGGGGCACTGGGTGTTCCAAGCTGCATTTCACCACCACCACTGGGACCCACAACCTCTGACAGTGGGGCACTGGATGTTCCAAGCTGCATTTCACCATCACCACTGGGACCCACAACCTCTGACAGTGGGGCACTGGGTGTTCCAAGCTGCATTTCACCACAACCACTGGGACCCACAACCTCTGACAGTGGGGCACTGGGTGTTCCAAGCTGCATTTCACCACCACCACTGGGACCCACAACCTCTGACAGTGGGGAACTGGGTGTTCCAAGCTGCATTTAATCATCACTGGGGCCTACAACCTCTGACAGTGGGGCACTGGGTGTTCCAAGCTGCATTTCACCACCACTGGGACCCACAACCTCTGGCAGTGGGGCACTGGTTGTTCCAAGCTGCATTTCACCCTCACCACTGGGACCCACAACCTCTGACAGTGGGGCACTGGGTGTTACAAGCTGCATTTCACCATCACCACTGGGACCCACAACCTCTGACAGTGGGGCCCTGGATGTTACAAGCTGCATTTCACCACCACTGGGACCTACAACCTCTGGCAGTGGGGCACTGGGTGTTCCAAGCTACATTTCACCACCACTGGGACCCACAACCTCTGACAGTGGGACACTGGGTGTTCCAAGCTGCATTTCACCATCACCACTGGGACCCACAACCTCTGACAGTGGGACACTGGGTGTTCCAAGCTGCATTTCACCATCACCACTGGGACCCACAACCTCTGACAGAGGGACACTGGGTGTTCCAAGCTGCATTTCACCACCACTGGGACCCACAACCTCTGTCAGTGGGGCACTGGGTGTTCCAAGCTGCATTTCACCACCACTGGGACCCACAACCTCTGACAGTGGGGCACTGGGTGTTCCAAGCTGCATTTCACCACCACTGGGACCCACAACCTCTGACAGTGGGGCACTGGGTGTTCCAAGCTGCATTTCACCACCACTGGGACCCACAACCTCTGACAGTGGGACACTGGGTGTTCCAAGCTGCCTTTCACCACCACTGGGACCCACAACCTCTGACAGTGGGGCACTGGGTGTTCCAAGCTGCATTTCACCATCACCACTGGGACCCACAAGCTCTGACAGTGGGGCACTGGGTGTTCCAAGCTGCATTTCACCATCACCACCGGGACACGCAACCTCTGACAGTGGGACACTGGGTGTTCCAAGCTGCATTTCACCACCACCACTGGGACCCGCAACCTCTGACAGTGGGGCACTGGGTGTTCCAAGCTGCATTTCACCACCACCACTGGGACCCGCAACCTCTGACAGTGGGGCACTGGGTGTTCCAAGGTGCATTTCACCGCCACTGGGACACGCAACCTCTGACAGTGGGGCACTGGGTGTTCCAAACTGCATTTCACCACCACCACTGGGACCCACAACCTCTGACAGTGGGGCACTGGGTGTTCCAAGCTGCATTTCACCACCACTAGGACCCACAACCGCTGACAGTGGGGCACTGGGTGTTCCAAGCTGCATTTCACCACCACCACTGGGACCCACAACCTCTGACAGTGGGGCACTGGATGTTCCAAGCTGCATTTCACCATCACCACTGGGACCCACAACCTCTGACAGTGGGGCACTGGGTGTTCCAAGCTGCATTTCACCACAACCACTGGGACCCACAACCTCTGACAGTGGGGCACTGGGTGTTCCAAGCTGCATTTCACCACCACCACTGGGACCCACAACCTCTGACAGTGGGGAACTGGGTGTTCCAAGCTGCATTTAATCATCACTGGGGCCTACAACCTCTGACAGTGGGGCACTGGGTGTTCCAAGCTGCATTTCACCACCACTGGGACCCACAACCTCTGGCAGTGGGGCACTGGTTGTTCCAAGCTGCATTTCACCCTCACCACTGGGACCCACAACCTCTGACAGTGGGGCACTGGGTGTTACAAGCTGCATTTCACCATCACCACTGGGACCCACAACCTCTGACAGTGGGGCCCTGGATGTTACAAGCTGCATTTCACCACCACTGGGACCTACAACCTCTGGCAGTGGGGCACTGGGTGTTCCAAGCTACATTTCACCACCACTGGGACCCACAACCTCTGACAGTGGGACACTGGATGTTCCAAGCTGAATTTCACCATCACTGGGACCCACAACCTCTGACAGTGGGCACTGGGTGTTACAAGCTGCATTTCACCATCACCACTGGGACCCACAACCTCTGACAGTGGGGCACTGGATGTTACAAGCTGCATTTCACCATCACCTCTGGGACCCACAACCTCTGACAGTGGGGCACTGGGTGTTCCAAGCTGCATTTCACCACCACTGGGACCCACAACCTCTGACAGTGGGGCACTGGGTGTTCCAAGCTGCATTTCACCATCACCACTGGGACCCACAACCTCTGACAGTGGGGCACAGGGTGTTCCAAGCTGCATTTCACCACCACTGGGACCCACAACCTCTGGCAGTGGGGCACTGGGTGTTCCAAGCTGCATTTCACCACCAGTGGGACCCACAACCTCTGACAGTGGGGCACTGGGTGTTCCAAGCTGCATTTCACCACCACTGGGACCCACAACCTTTGACAGTGGGGCACTGGGTGTTCCACGCTGCATTTCACCATCACCACTAGGACCCACAAGCTCTGACAGTGGGGCACTGGGTGTTCCAAGCTGCATTTCACCATCACCACCGGGACACGCAACCTCTGACAGTGGGACACTGGGTGTTCCAAGCTGCATTTCACCACCACCACTGGGACCCGCAACCTCTGACAGCGGGGCACTGGGTGTTCCAAGCTGCATTTCACCACCACCACTGGGACCCGCAACCTCTGACAGTGGGGCACTGGGTGTTCCAAGGTGCATTTCACCGCCACTGGGACACGCAACCTCTGACAGTGGGGCACTGGGTGTTCCAAACTGCATTTCACCACCACCACTGGGACCCACAACCTCTGACAGTGGGGCACTGGGTGTTCCAAGCTGCATTTCACCACCACTAGGACCCACAACCTCTGACAGTGGGGCACTGGGTGTTCCAAGCTGCATTTCACCACCACCACTGGGACCCACAACCTCTGACAGTGGGGCACTGGATGTTCCAAGCTGCATTTCACCATCACCACTGGGACCCACAACCTCTGACAGTGGGGCACTGGGTGTTCCAAGCTGCATTTCACCACCACCACTGGGACCCACAACCTCTGACAGTGGGGCACTGGGTGTTACACGCTGCATTTCACCATCACCACTGGGACCCACAACCTCTGACAGTGGGGCACTGGGTGTTCCAAGCTGCATTTCACCATCACTGGGACCCACAACCTCTGACAGTGGGGCACTGGGTGTTCCAAGCTGCATTTCACCACCACTGGGACCCACAACCTCTGACAGTGGGGCACTGGGTGTTACAAGCTGCATTTCACCACCACTGGGACCCACAACCTCTGACAGTGGGGCACTGGGTGTTCCAAGCTGCATTTCACCATCATCACTGGGACCCACAACCTCTGACAGTGGGGCACTGGGTGTTCCAAGCTGCATTTCACCATCACCACTGGGACCCACAACCTCTGACAGTGGGACACTGGGTGTTCCAAGCTGCATTTCACCACCACTGGGACCCACAACCTCTGACAGTGGGGCACTGGGTGTTCCAAGCTGCATTTCACCATCACCACTGGGACCCACAACCTCTGACAGTGGGGCACTGGATGTTCCAAGCTGCATTTCACCATCACCACTGGGACCCACAACCTCTGACAGTGGGGCACTGGGTGTTCCAAGCTGCATTTCACCATCACCACTGGAATCCACAACCTCTGACAGTGGCTACTGGGTGTTCCAAGCTGCATTTCACCACCACTGGGACCCACAACCTCTGACAGTGGGTCACTGGGTGTTCCAAGCTGCATTTCACCACCACCACTGGGACCCACAACCACTGACAGTGGGGCACTGGGTGTTCCAAGCTGCATTTCACCACCACCACTGGGTCCCACAACCTCTGACAGTGGGGCACTGGGTGTTCCAAGCTGCATTTCACCATCACCACTGGGACCCGCAACCTCTGACAGTGGGGCACTGGGTGTTCCAAGCTGCATTTCACCATCACCACTGGAACCCACAACCTCTGACAGTGGGGCACTGGGTGTTCCAAGCTGCATTTTACCACCACCACTGGGACCCACAACCTCTGACAGTGGGGCACTGGGTGTTCCAAGCTGCATTTCACCATCACTGGGACCCACAACCTCTGACAGTGGGGCACTGGGTGTTCCAAGCTGCATTTCACCATCACCACTGGGACCCACAACCTCTGACAGTGGGGCACTGGGTGTTCCAAGCTGCATTTCACCACCACTGGGACCCACAACCTCTGACAGTGGGGCACTGGGTGTTACAAGCTGCATTTCACCATCACCACTGGGACCCACAACCTCTGACAGTGGGGCACTGGGTGTTCCAAGCTGCATTTCACCACCACTGGGACCCACAACCTCTGACAGTGGACACTGGGTGTTACAAGCTGCATTTCACCACCACTGGGACCCACAACCTCTGACAGTGGGGCACTGGGTGTTCCAAGCTGCATTTCACCATCACCACTGGGACCCACACCTCTGACAGTGGGGCACTGGGTGTTACAAGCTGCATTTCACCATCACCACTGGGACCCACACCTCTGACAGTGGGGCACTGGGTGTTACAAGCTGCATTTCACCATCACCACTGGGACCCACAACCTCTGACAGTGGGGCACTGGGTGTTCCAAGCTGCATTTCACCATCACCACTGGGACCCACAACCTCTGACAGTGGACACTGGGTGTTCCAAGCTGCATTTCACCACCACTGGGACCCACAACCTCTGACAGTGGGGCACTGGGTGTTCCAAGCTGCATTTCACCACCGCCACTGGGACCCACAACCTCTGACAGTGGGGCACTGGGTGTTCCAAGCTGCATTTTACCACCACCACTGGGACCCACAACCTCTGACAGTGGGGCACTGGGTGTTCCAAGCTGCATTTCACCATCACTGGGACCCACAACCTCTGACAGTGGGGCACTGGGTGTTCCAAGCTGCATTTCACCATCACCACTGGGACCCACAACCTCTGACAGTGGGGCACTGGGTGTTCCAAGCTGCATTTCACCACCACTGGGACCCACAACCTCTGACAGTGGGGCACTGGGTGTTACAAGCTGCATTTCACCATCACCACTGGGACCCACAACCTCTGACAGTGGGGCACTGGGTGTTCCAAGCTGCATTTCACCACCACTGGGACCCACAACCTCTGACAGTGGGGCACTGGGTGTTCCAAGCTGCATTTCACCATCACTGGGACCCACAACCTCTGACAGTGGGGCACTGGGTGTTCCAAGCTGCAGAGCTGCAGAACACCAAAGGGCAAAAAACGTTAGTGGGAGTTGTGTACAGACTTGCAAACAGTAGTCGTGATGTTGGGGAGGGCATCAAACAGGAAATTAGGGGTGCGTGCAATAAAGGTGCAGCAGTTATAATGGGTGACTTTAATATGCACATAGATTGGGCTAACCAAACTGGAAGCAATACGGTGGAGGAGGATTTTCTGGAGTGCATAAGGGATGGTTTTTTAGACCAATATGTCGAGGAACCAACTAGGGGGGAGGCCATCTTAGACTGGGTGTTATGTAATGAGAGAGGATTAATTAGCAATCTCGTTGTGCGAGGCCCCTTGGGGAAGAGTGACCATAATATGGTGGAATTCTGCATTGGGATGGAGAACGAAACAGTTAATTCAGAGACCATGGTCCAGAACTTAAAGAAGGCTAACTTTGAAGGTATGAGGCGTGAATTGGCTGGGATGGATTGGTGAATGATACTTAAGGGGTTGACTGTGGATGGGCAATGGCAGACATTTAGAGACCGCATGGATGAACTACAACAATTGTACATTCCTGTCTGGCATAGAAATAAAAAAGGGAAGGTGGCTCAACCGTGGCTATCAAGGGAAATCAGGGATAGTATTAAAGCCAAGGAAGTGGCATACAAATTGGCCAGAAATAGCAGCGAACCTGGGGACTGGGAGAAATTTAGAACTCAGCAGAGGAGGACAAAGGGTTTGATTAGGGCAGGGAAAATGGAGTATGAGAAGAAGCTTGCAGGGAACATTAAGACGGATTGCAAAAGTTTCTCTAGATATGTAAAGAGAAAAAGGTTAGTAAAGACAAACGTAGGTCCCCTGCAGTCAGAATCAGGGGAAGTCATAACGGGGAACAAAGAAATGGCGGACCAATTGAACAAGTACTTTGGTTCGATATTCACGAAGGAGGACACGAACAACCTTCCGGTTATAAAAGGGGTCGGGGGGTCTAGTAAGGAGGAGGAACTGAGGGAAATCCTTATTAGCCAGGAAATTGTGTTGGGGAAATTGATGGGATTGAAGGCCGATAAATCCCCAGGGCCTGATGGACTGCATCCCAGAGTACTTAAGGAGGTGGCCTTGGAAATAGTGGATGCGTTGACAGTCATTTTCCAACATTCCATTGACTCTGGATCAGTTCCTATGGAGTGGAGGGTAGCCAATGTAACCCCACTTTTTAAAAAAGGAGGGAGAGAGAAAACAGGGAATTATAGACCGGTCAGCCTGACATCGGTAGTGGGTAAAATGATGGAATCAATTATTAAGGATGTCATAGCAGTGCATTTGGAAAGAGGTGACATGATAGGTCCAAGTCAGCATGGATTTGTGAAAGGGAAATCATGCTTGACAAATCTTCTGGAATTTTTTGAGGATGTTTCCAGTAGAGTGGATAAGGGAGAACCAGTTGATGTGGTATATTTGGACTTTCAGAAGGCGTTCGACAAGGTCCCACACAAGAGATTGATGTGCAAAGTTAGAGCACATGGGATTGGGGGTAGTGTACTGACATGGATTGAGAACTGGTTGTCAGACAGGAATCAAAGAGTAGGAGTAAATGGGTACTTTTCAGAATGGCAGGCAGTGACTAGTGGGGTACCGCAAGGTTCTGTGCTGGGGCCCCAGCTGTTTACACTGTACATTAATGATTTAGATGAGGGGATTAAATGTAGTATCTCCAAATTTGCGGATGACACTAAGTTGGGTGGCAGTGTGAGCTGCGAGGAGGATGCTGTGAGGCTGCAGAGCGACTTGGATAGGTTAGGTGAGTGGGCAAATGCATGGCAGATGAAGTATAATGTGGATAAATGTGAGGTTATCCACTTTGGTGGTAAAAACAGAGAGACAGACTATTATCTGAATGGTGACAGATTAGGAAAAGGGGAGGTGCAAAGAGACCTGGGTGTCATGGTACATCAGTCATTGAAGGTTGGCATGCGGTGCAGCAGGCGGTTAAGAAAGCAAATGGCATGTTGGCCTTCATAGCAAGGGGATTTGAGTACAGGGGCAGGGAGGTGTTGCTACAGTTGTACAGGGCATTGGTGAGGCCACACCTGGAGTATTGTGTACAGTTTTGGTCTCCTAACCTGAGGAAGGACATTCTTGCTATTGAGGGAGTGCAGCGAAGATTCACCAGACTGATTCCCGGGATGGTGGGACTGACCTATCAAGAAAGACTGGATCAACTGGGCTTGTATTCACTGGAGTTCAGAAGAATGAGAGGGGACCTCATAGAAACATATAAAATTCTGACGGGGTTAGACAGGTTAGATGCAGGAAGAATGTTCCCAATGTTGGGGAAGTCCAGAACCAGAGGTCACAGTCTAAGGATAAGGGGTAAGCCATTTAGGACCGAGATGCGGAGGAACTTCTTCACCCAGAGAGTGGTGAACCTGTGGAATTCTCTACCACAGAAAGTTGTTGAGGCCAATTCACTAAATATATTCAAAAAGGAGTTAGATGAGGTCCTTACTACTAGGGGGAATCAAGGGGTATGGCGAGAAAGCAGGAATGGGGTACTGAAGTTGAATGTTCAGCCATGAACTCATTGAATGGTGGTGCAGGCTAGAAGGGCCGAATGGCCTACTCCTGCACCTATTTTCTATGTTTCTATGTTTCTACCACCACTGGGACCCGCAACCTCTGACAGTGGGGCACTGGGTGTTCCAAGCTGAATTTCACCACCACCACTGGGACCCACAACCTCTGACAGTGGGACCCTGGGTGTTCCAAGCTGCATTTCACCACCACTGGGACCCACAACCTCTGACAGTGGGACACTGGTGTTCCAAGCTGCATTTCACCACCACTGGGACCCACAACCTCTGACAGTGGGGCACTGGGTGTTACAAGCTGCATTTCACCATCACCACTGGGACCCACAACCTCTGACAGTGGGGCACTGGGTGTTCCAAGCTGCATTTCACCACCACCACTGGGACCCACAACCTCTGACAGTGGGACCCTGGGTGTTCCAAGCTGCATTTCACCATCACCACTGGGACCCACAACCTCTGACCTTGGGGCACTGGGTGTTCCAAGCTGCATTTCACCATCACCACTGGGACCCACAACCTCTGACCTTGGGGCACTGGGTGTTACAAGCTGCATTTCACCATCACCACTGGGACCCACAACCTCTGACAGTGGAGCACTGGGTGTTCCAAGCTGCATTTCACCATCACTGGAACCCACAACCTCTGACATTGGGGCACTGGATGTTACAAGCTGCATTTCACCACCACCACTGGGACCCGCAACCTCTGACAGTGGACACTGGGTGTTCCAAGCTGCATTTCACCACCACCACTGGGACACACAACCTCTGACAGTGGGGCACTGGGTGTTCCAAGCTGCATTTCACCACCACTGGGACCCACAACCTCTGACAGTGGGGCACTGGGTGTTCCAAGCTGCATTTCACCATCACCACTGGGACCCACAACCTCTGACAGTGGGACACTGGGTGTTCCAAGCTGCATTTCACCATCACCACTGGGACCCACAACCTCTGACAGTGGGGCACTGGGTGTTCCAAGCTGCATTTCACCACCACTGGGACCCACAACCTCTGTCAGTGGGGCACTGGGTGTTCCAAGCTGCATTTCACCACCACTGGGACCCACAACCTCTGACAGTGGGGCACTGGGTGTTCCAAGCTGCATTTCACCACCACTGGGACCCACAACCTCTGACAGTGGGGCACTGGGTGTTCCAAGCTGCATTTCACCACCACTGGGACCCACAACCTCTGACAGTGGGACACTGGGTGTTCCAAGCTGCCTTTCACCATCACTGGGACCCACAACCTCTGACAGTGGGGCACTGGGTGTTCCAAGCTGCATTTCACCATCACCACTGGGACCCACAAGCTCTGACAGTGGGGCACTGGGTGTTCCAAGCTGCATTTCACCATCACCACCGGGACACGCAACCTCTGACAGTGGGACACTGGGTGTTCCAAGCTGCATTTCACCACCACCACTGGGACCCGCAACCTCTGACAGTGGGGCACTGGGTGTTCCAAGCTGCATTTCACCACCACCACTGGGACCCGCAACCTCTGACAGTGGGGCACTGGGTGTTCCAAGGTGCATTTCACCGCCACTGGGACACGCAACCTCTGACAGTGGGGCACTGGGTGTTCCAAACTGCATTTCACCACCACCACTGGGACCCACAACCTCTGACAGTGGGGCACTGGGTGTTCCAAGCTGCATTTCACCACCACTAGGACCCACAACCTCTGACAGTGGGGCACTGGGTGTTCCAAGCTGCATTTCACCACCACCACTGGGACCCACAACCTCTGACAGTGGAGCACTGGATGTTCCAAGCTGCATTTCACCATCACCACTGGGACCCACAACCTCTGACAGTGGGGCACTGGGTGTTCCAAGCTGCATTTCACCACAACCACTGGGACCCACAACCTCTGACAGTGGGGCACTGGGTGTTCCAAGCTGCATTTCACCACCACCACTGGGACCCACAACCTCTGACAGTGGGGCACTGGGTGTTCCAAGCTGCATTTAATCATCACTGGGGCCTACAACCTCTGACAGTGGGGCACTGGGTGTTCCAAGCTGCATTTCACCACCACTGGGACCCACAACCTCTGGCAGTGGGGCACTGGTTGTTCCAAGCTGCATTTCACCCTCACCACTGGGACCCACAACCTCTGACAGTGGGGCACTGGGTGTTACAAGCTGCATTTCACCATCACCACTGGGACGCACAACCTCTGACAGTGGGGCCCTGGATGTTACAAGCTGCATTTCACCACCACTGGGACCTACAACCTCTGGCAGTGGGGCACTGGGTGTTCCAAGCTACATTTCACCACCACTGGGACCCACAACCTCTGACAGTGGGACACTGGATGTTCCAAGCTGAATTTCACCATCACTGGGACCCACAACCTCTGACAGTGGGCACTGGGTGTTACAAGCTGCATTTCACCATCACCACCGGGACACGCAACCTCTGACAGTGGGACACTGGGTGTTCCAAGCTGCATTTCACCACCACCACTGGGACCCGCAACCTCTGACAGTGGGGCACTGGGTGTTCCAAGCTGCATTTCACCACCACCACTGGGACCCGCAACCTCTGACAGTGGGGCACTGGGTGTTCCAAGCTGCATTTCACCACCACTGGGACCCACAACCTCTGACAGTGGGGCACTGGGTGTTCCACGCTGCATTTCACCATCACCACTGGGACCCACAAGCTCTGACAGTGGGGCACTGGGTGTTCCAAGCTGCATTTCACCATCACCACCGGGACACGCAACCTCTGACAGTGGGACACTGGGTGTTCCAAGCTGCATTTCACCACCACCACTGGGACCCGCAACCTCTGACAGTGGGGCACTGGGTGTTCCAAGCCGCATTTCACCACCACCACTGGGACCCGCAACCTCTGACAGTGGGGCACTGGGTGTTCCAAGGTGCATTTCACCGCCACTGGGACACGCAACCTCTGACAGTGGGGCACTGGGTGTTCCAAACTGCATTTCACCACCACCACTGGGACCCACAACCTCTGACAGTGGGGCACTGGATGTTCCAAGCTGCATTTCACCACCACTAGGACCCACAACCTCTGACAGTGGGGCACTGGGTGTTCCAAGCTGCATTTCACCACCACCACTGGGACCCACAACCTCTGACAGTGGGGCACTGGATGTTCCAAGCTGCATTTCACCATCACCACTGGGACCCACAACCTCTGACAGTGGGGCACTGGGTGTTCCAAGCTGCATTTCACCACCACCACTGGGACCCACAACCTCTGACAGTGGGGCACTGGGTGTTCCAAGCTGCATTTCACCACCACCACTGGGACCCACAACCTCTGACAGTGGGGCACTGGGTGTTCCAAGCTGCATTTCATCATCACTGGGGCCCACAACCTCTGACAGTGGGGCACTGGGTGTTCCAAGCTGCATTTCACCACCACTGGGACCCACAACCTCTGGCAGTGGGGCACTGGGTGTTCCAAGCTGCATTTCACCCTCACCACTCGGACCCACAACCTCTGACAGTGGGGCACTGGGTGTTCCAAGCTGCATTTCACCATCACCACTGGGACCCACAACCTCTGACAGTGGGGCCCTGGATGTTACAAGCTGCATTTCACCACCACTGGGACCTACAACCTCTGGCAGTGGGGCACTGGGTGTTCCAAGCTACATTTCACCACCACTGGGACCCACAACCTCTGACAGTGGGACCCTGGATGTTCCAAGCTGAATTTCACCATCACTGGGGCCCACAACCTCTGACAGTGGGGCACTGGGTGTTACACGCTGCATTTCACCATCACCACTGGGACCCACAACCTCTGACAGTGGGGCACTGGGTGTTCCAAGCTGCATTTCACCATCACTGGGACCCACAACCTCTGACAGTGGGGCACTGGGTGTTCCAAGCTGCATTTCACCACCACTGGGACCCACAACCTCTGACAGTGGGGCACTGGGTGTTCCAAGCTGCATTTCACCATCATCACTGGGACCCACAACCTCTGACAGTGGGGCACTAGGTGTTCCAAGCTGCATTTCACCATCACCACTGGGACCCACAACCTCTGACAGTGGGACACTGGGTGTTCCAAGCTGCATTTCACCACCACTGGGACCCACAACCTCTGACAGTGGGGCACTGGGTGTTCCAAGCTGCATTTCACCATCACCACTGGGACCCACAACCTCTGACAGTGGGGCACTGGATGTTCCAAGCTGCATTTCACCATCACCACTGGGACCCACAACCTCTGACAGTGGGGCACTGGGTGTTCCAAGCTGCATTTCACCATCACCACTGGGACCCACAACCTCTGACAGTGGGGCACTGGGTGTTCCAAGCTGCATTTCACCATCACTGGGACCCACAACCTCTGACAGTGGGGCACTGGGTGTTCCAAGCTGCATTTCACCACCACTGGGACCCACAACCTCTGACAGTGGGGCACTGGGTGTTCCAAGCTGCATTTCACCATCATCACTGGGACCCACAACCTCTGACAGTGGGGCACTAGGTGTTCCAAGCTGCATTTCACCATCACCACTGGGACCCACAACCTCTGACAGTGGGACACTGGGTGTTCCAAGCTGCATTTCACCACCACTGGGACCCACAACCTCTGACAGTGGGGCACTGGGTGTTCCAAGCTGCATTTCACCATCACCACTGGGACCCACAACCTCTGACAGTGGGGCACTGGATGTTCCAAGCTGCATTTCACCATCACCACTGGGACCCACAACCTCTGACAGTGGGGCACTGGGTGTTCCAAGCTGCATTTCACCATCACCACTGGAACCCACAACCTCTGACAGTGGCTACTGGGTGTTCCAAGCTGCATTTCACCACCACTGGGACCCACAACCTCTGACAGTGGGTCACTGGGTGTTCCAAGCTGCATTTCACCACCACCACTGGGACCCACAACCTCTGACAGTGGGGCACTGGGTGTTCCAAGCTGCATTTCACCACCACCACTGGGACCCACAACCTCTGACAGTGGGGCACTGGGTGTTCCAAGCTGCATTTCACCATCACCACTGGGACCCGCAACCTCTGACAGTGGGGCACTGGGTGTTCCAAGCTGCATTTCACCATCACCACTGGAACCCACAACCTCTGACAGTGGACACTGGGTGTTACAAGCTGCATTTCACCACCACTGGGACCCACAACCTCTGACAGTGGGGCACTGGGTGTTCCAAGCTGCATTTCACCATCACCACTGGGACCCACAACCTCTGACAGTGGGACCCTGGATGTTCCAAGCTGAATTTCACCATCACTGGGGCCCACAACCTCTGACAGTGGGGCACTGGGTGTTACACGCTGCATTTCACCATCACCACTGGGACCCACAACCTCTGACAGTGGGGCACTGGGTGTTCCAAGCTGCATTTCACCATCACTGGGACCCACAACCTCTGACAGTGGGGCACTGGGTGTTCCAAGCTGCATTTCACCACCACTGGGACCCACAACCTCTGACAGTGGGGCACTGGGTGTTACAAGCTGCATTTCACCACCACTGGGACCCACAACCTCTGACAGTGGGGCACTGGGTGTTCCAAGCTGCATTTCACCATCATCACTGGGACCCACAACCTCTGACAGTGGGGCACTAGGTGTTCCAAGCTGCATTTCACCATCACCACTGGGACCCACAACCTCTGACAGTGGGACACTGGGTGTTCCAAGCTGCATTTCACCACCACTGGGACCCACAACCTCTGACAGTGGGGCACTGGGTGTTCCAAGCTGCATTTCACCATCACCACTGGGACCCACAACCTCTGACAGTGGGGCACTGGATGTTCCAAGCTGCATTTCACCATCACCACTGGGACCCACAACCTCTGACAGTGGGGCACTGGGTGTTCCAAGCTGCATTTCACCATCACCACTGGAACCCACAACCTCTGACAGTGGCTACTGGGTGTTCCAAGCTGCATTTCACCACCACTGGGACCCACAACCTCTGACAGTGGGTCACTGGGTGTTCCAAGCTGCATTTCACCACCACCACTGGGACCCACAACCTCTGACAGTGGGGCACTGGGTGTTCCAAGCTGCATTTCACCACCACCACTGGGACCCACAACCTCTGACAGTGGGGCACTGGGTGTTCCAAGCTGCATTTCACCATCACCACTGGGACCCGCAACCTCTGACAGTGGGGCACTGGGTGTTCCAAGCTGCATTTCACCATCACCACTGGAACCCACAACCTCTGACAGTGGACACTGGGTGTTACAAGCTGCATTTCACCACCACTGGGACCCACAACCTCTGACAGTGGGGCACTGGGTGTTCCAAGCTGCATTTCACCATCACCACTGGGACCCACACCTCTGACAGTGGGGCACTGGGTGTTACAAGCTGCATTTCACCATCACCACTGGGACCCACACCTCTGACAGTGGGGCACTGGGTGTTACAAGCTGCATTTCACCATCACCACTGGGACCCACAACCTCTGACAGTGGGGCACTGGGTGTTCCAAGCTGCATTTCACCATCACCACTGGGACCCACAACCTCTGACAGTGGACACTGGGTGTTCCAAGCTGCATTTCACCACCACTGGGACCCACAACCTCTGACAGTGGGGCACTGGGTGTTCCAAGCTGCATTTCACCACCGCCACTGGGACCCACAACCTCTGACAGTGGGGCACTGGGTGTTCCAAGCTGCATTTTACCACCACCACTGGGACCCACAACCTCTGACAGTGGGGCACTGGGTGTTCCAAGCTGCATTTCACCATCACTGGGACCCACAACCTCTGACAGTGGGGCACTGGGTGTTCCAAGCTGCATTTCACCATCACCACTGGGACCCACAACCTCTGACAGTGGGGCACTGGGTGTTCCAAGCTGCATTTCACCACCACTGGGACCCACAACCTCTGACAGTGGGGCACTGGGTGTTACAAGCTGCATTTCACCATCACCACTGGGACCCACAACCTCTGACAGTGGGGCACTGGGTGTTCCAAGCTGCATTTCACCACCACTGGGACCCACAACCTCTGACAGTGGGGCACTGGGTGTTCCAAGCTGCATTTCACCATCACCACTGTGACCCACATCCTCTGACAGTGGGGCACTGGGTGTTCCAAGCTGCATTTCACCACCACTGGGACCCACAACCTCTGACAGTGGGGCACTGGGTGTTCCAAGCTGCATTTCACCATCACTGGGACCCACAACCTCTGACAGTGGGGCACTGGGTGTTCCAAGCTGCAGAGCTGCAGAACACCAAAGGGCAAAAAACGTTAGTGGGAGTTGTGTACAGACTTGCAAACAGTAGTCGTGATGTTGGGGAGGGCATCAAACAGGAAATTAGGGGTGCGTGCAATAAAGGTGCAGCAGTTATAATGGGTGACTTTAATATGCACATAGATTGGGCTAACCAAACTGGAAGCAATACGGTGGAGGAGGATTTTCTGGAGTGCATAAGGGATGGTTTTTTAGACCAATATGTCGAGGAACCAACTAGGGGGGAGGCCATCTTAGACTGGGTGTTATGTAATGAGAGAGGATTAATTAGCAATCTCGTTGTGCGAGGCCCCTTGGGGAAGAGTGACCATAATATGGTGGAATTCTGCATTGGGATGGAGAACGAAACAGTTAATTCAGAGACCATGGTCCAGAACTTAAAGAAGGCTAACTTTGAAGGTATGAGGCGTGAATTGGCTGGGATGGATTGGTGAATGATACTTAAGGGGTTGACTGTGGATGGGCAATGGCAGACATTTAGAGACCGCATGGATGAACTACAACAATTGTACATTCCTGTCTGGCATAGAAATAAAAAAGGGAAGGTGGCTCAACCGTGGCTATCAAGGGAAATCAGGGATAGTATTAAAGCCAAGGAAGTGGCATACAAATTGGCCAGAAATAGCAGCGAACCTGGGGACTGGGAGAAATTTAGAACTCAGCAGAGGAGGACAAAGGGTTTGATTAGGGCAGGGAAAATGGAGTATGAGAAGAAGCTTGCAGGGAACATTAAGACGGATTGCAAAAGTTTCTCTAGATATGTAAAGAGAAAAAGGTTAGTAAAGACAAACGTAGGTCCCCTGCAGTCAGAATCAGGGGAAGTCATAACGGGGAACAAAGAAATGGCGGACCAATTGAACAAGTACTTTGGTTCGATATTCACGAAGGAGGACACGAACAACCTTCCGGTTATAAAAGGGGTCGGGGGGTCTAGTAAGGAGGAGGAACTGAGGGAAATCCTTATTAGCCAGGAAATTGTGTTGGGGAAATTGATGGGATTGAAGGCCGATAAATCCCCAGGGCCTGATGGACTGCATCCCAGAGTACTTAAGGAGGTGGCCTTGGAAATAGTGGATGCGTTGACAGTCATTTTCCAACATTCCATTGACTCTGGATCAGTTCCTATGGAGTGGAGGGTAGCCAATGTAACCCCACTTTTTAAAAAAGGAGGGAGAGAGAAAACAGGGAATTATAGACCGGTCAGCCTGACATCGGTAGTGGGTAAAATGATGGAATCAATTATTAAGGATGTCATAGCAGTGCATTTGGAAAGAGGTGACATGATAGGTCCAAGTCAGCATGGATTTGTGAAAGGGAAATCATGCTTGACAAATCTTCTGGAATTTTTTGAGGATGTTTCCAGTAGAGTGGATAAGGGAGAACCAGTTGATGTGGTATATTTGGACTTTCAGAAGGCGTTCGACAAGGTCCCACACAAGAGATTGATGTGCAAAGTTAGAGCACATGGGATTGGGGGTAGTGTACTGACATGGATTGAGAACTGGTTGTCAGACAGGAATCAAAGAGTAGGAGTAAATGGGTACTTTTCAGAATGGCAGGCAGTGACTAGTGGGGTACCGCAAGGTTCTGTGCTGGGGCCCCAGCTGTTTACACTGTACATTAATGATTTAGATGAGGGGATTAAATGTAGTATCTCCAAATTTGCGGATGACACTAAGTTGGGTGGCAGTGTGAGCTGCGAGGAGGATGCTGTGAGGCTGCAGAGCGACTTGGATAGGTTAGGTGAGTGGGCAAATGCATGGCAGATGAAGTATAATGTGGATAAATGTGAGGTTATCCACTTTGGTGGTAAAAACAGAGAGACAGACTATTATCTGAATGGTGACAGATTAGGAAAAGGGGAGGTGCAAAGAGACCTGGGTGTCATGGTACATCAGTCATTGAAGGTTGGCATGCGGTGCAGCAGGCGGTTAAGAAAGCAAATGGCATGTTGGCCTTCATAGCAAGGGGATTTGAGTACAGGGGCAGGGAGGTGTTGCTACAGTTGTACAGGGCATTGGTGAGGCCACACCTGGAGTATTGTGTACAGTTTTGGTCTCCTAACCTGAGGAAGGACATTCTTGCTATTGAGGGAGTGCAGCGAAGATTCACCAGACTGATTCCCGGGATGGTGGGACTGACCTATCAAGAAAGACTGGATCAACTGGGCTTGTATTCACTGGAGTTCAGAAGAATGAGAGGGGACCTCATAGAAACATATAAAATTCTGACGGGGTTAGACAGGTTAGATGCAGGAAGAATGTTCCCAATGTTGGGGAAGTCCAGAACCAGAGGTCACAGTCTAAGGATAAGGGGTAAGCCATTTAGGACCGAGATGCGGAGGAACTTCTTCACCCAGAGAGTGGTGAACCTGTGGAATTCTCTACCACAGAAAGTTGTTGAGGCCAATTCACTAAATATATTCAAAAAGGAGTTAGATGAGGTCCTTACTACTAGGGGGAATCAAGGGGTATGGCGAGAAAGCAGGAATGGGGTACTGAAGTTGAATGTTCAGCCATGAACTCATTGAATGGTGGTGCAGGCTAGAAGGGCCGAATGGCCTACTCCTGCACCTATTTTCTATGTTTCTATGTTTCTACCACCACTGGGACCCGCAACCTCTGACAGTGGGGCACTGGGTGTTCCAAGCTGAATTTCACCACCACCACTGGGACCCACAACCTCTGACAGTGGGACCCTGGGTGTTCCAAGCTGCATTTCACCACCACTGGGACCCACAACCTCTGACAGTGGGACACTGGTGTTCCAAGCTGCATTTCACCACCACTGGGACCCACAACCTCTGACAGTGGGGCACTGGGTGTTACAAGCTGCATTTCACCATCACCACTGGGACCCACAACCTCTGACAGTGGGGCACTGGGTGTTCCAAGCTGCATTTCACCACCACCACTGGGACCCACAACCTCTGACAGTGGGACCCTGGGTGTTCCAAGCTGCATTTCACCATCACCACTGGGACCCACAACCTCTGACCTTGGGGCACTGGGTGTTCCAAGCTGCATTTCACCATCACCACTGGGACCCACAACCTCTGACCTTGGGGCACTGGGTGTTACAAGCTGCATTTCACCATCACCACTGGGACCCACAACCTCTGACAGTGGAGCACTGGGTGTTCCAAGCTGCATTTCACCATCACTGGAACCCACAACCTCTGACATTGGGGCACTGGATGTTACAAGCTGCATTTCACCACCACCACTGGGACCCGCAACCTCTGACAGTGGACACTGGGTGTTCCAAGCTGCATTTCACCACCACCACTGGGACACACAACCTCTGACAGTGGGGCACTGGGTGTTCCAAGCTGCATTTCACCACCACTGGGACCCACAACCTCTGACAGTGGGGCACTGGGTGTTCCAAGCTGCATTTCACCATCACCACTGGGACCCACAACCTCTGACAGTGGGACACTGGGTGTTCCAAGCTGCATTTCACCATCACCACTGGGACCCACAACCTCTGACAGTGGGGCACTGGGTGTTCCAAGCTGCATTTCACCACCACTGGGACCCACAACCTCTGTCAGTGGGGCACTGGGTGTTCCAAGCTGCATTTCACCACCACTGGGACCCACAACCTCTGACAGTGGGGCACTGGGTGTTCCAAGCTGCATTTCACCACCACTGGGACCCACAACCTCTGACAGTGGGGCACTGGGTGTTCCAAGCTGCATTTCACCACCACTGGGACCCACAACCTCTGACAGTGGGACACTGGGTGTTCCAAGCTGCCTTTCACCATCACTGGGACCCACAACCTCTGACAGTGGGGCACTGGGTGTTCCAAGCTGCATTTCACCATCACCACTGGGACCCACAAGCTCTGACAGTGGGGCACTGGGTGTTCCAAGCTGCATTTCACCATCACCACCGGGACACGCAACCTCTGACAGTGGGACACTGGGTGTTCCAAGCTGCATTTCACCACCACCACTGGGACCCGCAACCTCTGACAGTGGGGCACTGGGTGTTCCAAGCTGCATTTCACCACCACCACTGGGACCCGCAACCTCTGACAGTGGGGCACTGGGTGTTCCAAGGTGCATTTCACCGCCACTGGGACACGCAACCTCTGACAGTGGGGCACTGGGTGTTCCAAACTGCATTTCACCACCACCACTGGGACCCACAACCTCTGACAGTGGGGCACTGGGTGTTCCAAGCTGCATTTCACCACCACTAGGACCCACAACCTCTGACAGTGGGGCACTGGGTGTTCCAAGCTGCATTTCACCACCACCACTGGGACCCACAACCTCTGACAGTGGGGCACTGGATGTTCCAAGCTGCATTTCACCATCACCACTGGGACCCACAACCTCTGACAGTGGGGCACTGGGTGTTCCAAGCTGCATTTCACCACAACCACTGGGACCCACAACCTCTGACAGTGGGGCACTGGGTGTTCCAAGCTGCATTTCACCACCACCACTGGGACCCACAACCTCTGACAGTGGGGCACTGGGTGTTCCAAGCTGCATTTAATCATCACTGGGGCCTACAACCTCTGACAGTGGGGCACTGGGTGTTCCAAGCTGCATTTCACCACCACTGGGACCCACAACATCTGGCAGTGGGGCACTGGTTGTTCCAAGCTGCATTTCACCCTCACCACTGGGACCCACAACCTCTGACAGTGGGGCACTGGGTGTTACAAGCTGCATTTCACCATCACCACTGGGACCCACAACCTCTGACAGTGGGGCCCTGGATGTTACAAGCTGCATTTCACCACCACTGGGACCTACAACCTCTGGCAGTGGGGCACTGGGTGTTCCAAGCTACATTTCACCACCACTGGGACCCACAACCTCTGACAGTGGGACACTGGATGTTCCAAGCTGAATTTCACCATCACTGGGACCCACAACCTCTGACAGTGGGCACTGGGTGTTACAAGCTGCATTTCACCATCACCACCGGGACACGCAACCTCTGACAGTGGGACACTGGGTGTTCCAAGCTGCATTTCACCACCACCACTGGGACCCGCAACCTCTGACAGTGGGGCACTGGGTGTTCCAAGCTGCATTTCACCACCACCACTGGGACCCGCAACCTCTGACAGTGGGGCACTGGGTGTTCCAAGCTGCATTTCACCACCACTGGGACCCACAACCTCTGACAGTGGGGCACTGGGTGTTCCACGCTGCATTTCACCATCACCACTGGGACCCACAAGCTCTGACAGTGGGGCACTGGGTGTTCCAAGCTGCATTTCACCATCACCACCGGGACACGCAACCTCTGACAGTGGGGCACTGGATGTTCCAAGCTGCATTTCACCATCACCACTGGGACCCACAACCTCTGACAGTGGGGCACTGGGTGTTCCAAGCTGCATTTCACCACCACCACTGGGACCCACAACCTCTGACAGTGGGGCACTGGGTGTTCCAAGCTGCATTTCACCACCACCACTGGGACCCACAACCTCTGACAGTGGGGCACTGGGTGTTCCAAGCTGCATTTCATCATCACTGGGGCCCACAACCTCTGACAGTGGGGCACTGGGTGTTCCAAGCTGCATTTCACCACCACTGGGACCCACAACCTCTGGCAGTGGGGCACTGGGTGTTCCAAGCTGCATTTCACCCTCACCACTCGGACCCACAACCTCTGACAGTGGGGCACTGGGTGTTCCAAGCTGCATTTCACCATCACCACTGGGACCCACAACCTCTGACAGTGGGGCCCTGGATGTTACAAGCTGCATTTCACCACCACTGGGACCTACAACCTCTGGCAGTGGGGCACTGGGTGTTCCAAGCTACATTTCACCACCACTGGGACCCACAACCTCTGACAGTGGGACCCTGGATGTTCCAAGCTGAATTTCACCATCACTGGGGCCCACAACCTCTGACAGTGGGGCACTGGGTGTTACACGCTGCATTTCACCATCACCACTGGGACCCACAACCTCTGACAGTGGGGCACTGGGTGTTCCAAGCTGCATTTCACCATCACTGGGACCCACAACCTCTGACAGTGGGACACTGGGTGTTCCAAGCTGCATTTCACCACCACTGGGACCCACAACCTCTGACAGTGGGGCACTGGGTGTTCCAAGCTGCATTTCACCATCACCACTGGGACCCACAACCTCTGACAGTGGGGCACTGGATGTTCCAAGCTGCATTTCACCATCACCACTGGGACCCACAACCTCTGACAGTGGGGCACTGGGTGTTCCAAGCTGCATTTCACCATCACCACTGGAACCCACAACCTCTGACAGTGGCTACTGGGTGTTCCAAGCTGCATTTCACCACCACTGGGACCCACAACCTCTGACAGTGGGTCACTGGGTGTTCCAAGCTGCATTTCACCACCACCACTGGGACCCACAACCTCTGACAGTGGGGCACTGGGTGTTCCAAGCTGCATTTCACCACCGCCACTGGGACCCACAACCTCTGACAGTGGGGCACTGGGTGTTCCAAGCTGCATTTCACCATCACCACTGGGACCCGCAACCTCTGACAGTGGGGCACTGGGTGTTCCAAGCTGCATTTCACCATCACCACTGGAACCCACAACCTCTGACAGTGGACACTGGGTGTTACAAGCTGCATTTCACCACCACTGGGACCCACAACCTCTGACAGTGGGGCACTGGGTGTTCCAAGCTGCATTTCACCATCACCACTGGGACCCACACCTCTGACAGTGGGGCACTGGGTGTTACAAGCTGCATTTCACCATCACCACTGGGACCCACACCTCTGACAGTGGGGCACTGGGTGTTACAAGCTGCATTTCACCATCACCACTGGGACCCACAACCTCTGACAGTGGGGCACTGGGTGTTCCAAGCTGCATTTCACCATCACCACTGGGACCCACAACCTCTGACAGTGGACACTGGGTGTTCCAAGCTGCATTTCACCACCACTGGGACCCACAACCTCTGACAGTGGGGCACTGGGTGTTCCAAGCTGCATTTCACCACCGCCACTGGGACCCACAACCTCTGACAGTGGGGCACTGGGTGTTCCAAGCTGCATTTTACCACCACCACTGGGACCCACAACCTCTGACAGTGGGGCACTGGGTGTTCCAAGCTGCATTTCACCATCACCACTGGGACCCACACCTCTGACAGTGGGGCACTGGGTGTTACAAGCTGCATTTCACCATCACCACTGGGACCCACACCTCTGACAGTGGGGCACTGGGTGTTACAAGCTGCATTTCACCATCACCACTGGGACCCACAACCTCTGACAGTGGGGCACTGGGTGTTCCAAGCTGCATTTCACCATCACCACTGGGACCCACAACCTCTGACAGTGGACACTGGGTGTTCCAAGCTGCATTTCACCACCACTGGGACCCACAACCTCTGACAGTGGGGCACTGGGTGTTCCAAGCTGCATTTCACCACCGCCACTGGGACCCACAACCTCTGACAGTGGGGCACTGGGTGTTCCAAGCTGCATTTTACCACCACCACTGGGACCCACAACCTCTGACAGTGGGGCACTGGGTGTTCCAAGCTGCATTTCACCATCACTGGGACCCACAACCTCTGACAGTGGGGCACTGGGTGTTCCAAGCTGCATTTCACCATCACCACTGGGACCCACAACCTCTGACAGTGGGGCACTGGGTGTTCCAAGCTGCATTTCACCACCACTGGGACCCACAACCTCTGACAGTGGGGCACTGGGTGTTACAAGCTGCATTTCACCATCACCACTGGGACCCACAACCTCTGACAGTGGGGCACTGGGTGTTCCAAGCTGCATTTCACCACCACTGGGACCCACAACCTCTGACAGTGGGGCACTGGGTGTTCCAAGCTGCATTTCACCATCACCACTGTGACCCACATCCTCTGACAGTGGGGCACTGGGTGTTCCAAGCTGCATTTCACCACCACTGGGACCCACAACCTCTGACAGTGGGGCACTGGGTGTTCCAAGCTGCATTTCACCATCACTGGGACCCACAACCTCTGACAGTGGGGCACTGGGTGTTCCAAGCTGCAGAGCTGCAGAACACCAAAGGGCAAAAAACGTTAGTGGGAGTTGTGTACAGACTTGCAAACAGTAGTCGTGATGTTGGGGAGGGCATCAAACAGGAAATTAGGGGTGCGTGCAATAAAGGTGCAGCAGTTATAATGGGTGACTTTAATATGCACATAGATTGGGCTAACCAAACTGGAAGCAATACGGTGGAGGAGGATTTTCTGGAGTGCATAAGGGATGGTTTTTTAGACCAATATGTCGAGGAACCAACTAGGGGGGAGGCCATCTTAGACTGGGTGTTATGTAATGAGAGAGGATTAATTAGCAATCTCGTTGTGCGAGGCCCCTTGGGGAAGAGTGACCATAATATGGTGGAATTCTGCATTGGGATGGAGAACGAAACAGTTAATTCAGAGACCATGGTCCAGAACTTAAAGAAGGCTAACTTTGAAGGTATGAGGCGTGAATTGGCTGGGATGGATTGGTGAATGATACTTAAGGGGTTGACTGTGGATGGGCAATGGCAGACATTTAGAGACCGCATGGATGAACTACAACAATTGTACATTCCTGTCTGGCATAGAAATAAAAAAGGGAAGGTGGCTCAACCGTGGCTATCAAGGGAAATCAGGGATAGTATTAAAGCCAAGGAAGTGGCATACAAATTGGCCAGAAATAGCAGCGAACCTGGGGACTGGGAGAAATTTAGAACTCAGCAGAGGAGGACAAAGGGTTTGATTAGGGCAGGGAAAATGGAGTATGAGAAGAAGCTTGCAGGGAACATTAAGACGGATTGCAAAAGTTTCTCTAGATATGTAAAGAGAAAAAGGTTAGTAAAGACAAACGTAGGTCCCCTGCAGTCAGAATCAGGGGAAGTCATAACGGGGAACAAAGAAATGGCGGACCAATTGAACAAGTACTTTGGTTCGATATTCACGAAGGAGGACACGAACAACCTTCCGGTTATAAAAGGGGTCGGGGGGTCTAGTAAGGAGGAGGAACTGAGGGAAATCCTTATTAGCCAGGAAATTGTGTTGGGGAAATTGATGGGATTGAAGGCCGATAAATCCCCAGGGCCTGATGGACTGCATCCCAGAGTACTTAAGGAGGTGGCCTTGGAAATAGTGGATGCGTTGACAGTCATTTTCCAACATTCCATTGACTCTGGATCAGTTCCTATGGAGTGGAGGGTAGCCAATGTAACCCCACTTTTTAAAAAAGGAGGGAGAGAGAAAACAGGGAATTATAGACCGGTCAGCCTGACATCGGTAGTGGGTAAAATGATGGAATCAATTATTAAGGATGTCATAGCAGTGCATTTGGAAAGAGGTGACATGATAGGTCCAAGTCAGCATGGATTTGTGAAAGGGAAATCATGCTTGACAAATCTTCTGGAATTTTTTGAGGATGTTTCCAGTAGAGTGGATAAGGGAGAACCAGTTGATGTGGTATATTTGGACTTTCAGAAGGCGTTCGACAAGGTCCCACACAAGAGATTGATGTGCAAAGTTAGAGCACATGGGATTGGGGGTAGTGTACTGACATGGATTGAGAACTGGTTGTCAGACAGGAATCAAAGAGTAGGAGTAAATGGGTACTTTTCAGAATGGCAGGCAGTGACTAGTGGGGTACCGCAAGGTTCTGTGCTGGGGCCCCAGCTGTTTACACTGTACATTAATGATTTAGATGAGGGGATTAAATGTAGTATCTCCAAATTTGCGGATGACACTAAGTTGGGTGGCAGTGTGAGCTGCGAGGAGGATGCTGTGAGGCTGCAGAGCGACTTGGATAGGTTAGGTGAGTGGGCAAATGCATGGCAGATGAAGTATAATGTGGATAAATGTGAGGTTATCCACTTTGGTGGTAAAAACAGAGAGACAGACTATTATCTGAATGGTGACAGATTAGGAAAAGGGGAGGTGCAAAGAGACCTGGGTGTCATGGTACATCAGTCATTGAAGGTTGGCATGCGGTGCAGCAGGCGGTTAAGAAAGCAAATGGCATGTTGGCCTTCATAGCAAGGGGATTTGAGTACAGGGGCAGGGAGGTGTTGCTACAGTTGTACAGGGCATTGGTGAGGCCACACCTGGAGTATTGTGTACAGTTTTGGTCTCCTAACCTGAGGAAGGACATTCTTGCTATTGAGGGAGTGCAGCGAAGATTCACCAGACTGATTCCCGGGATGGTGGGACTGACCTATCAAGAAAGACTGGATCAACTGGGCTTGTATTCACTGGAGTTCAGAAGAATGAGAGGGGACCTCATAGAAACATATAAAATTCTGACGGGGTTAGACAGGTTAGATGCAGGAAGAATGTTCCCAATGTTGGGGAAGTCCAGAACCAGAGGTCACAGTCTAAGGATAAGGGGTAAGCCATTTAGGACCGAGATGCGGAGGAACTTCTTCACCCAGAGAGTGGTGAACCTGTGGAATTCTCTACCACAGAAAGTTGTTGAGGCCAATTCACTAAATATATTCAAAAAGGAGTTAGATGAGGTCCTTACTACTAGGGGGAATCAAGGGGTATGGCGAGAAAGCAGGAATGGGGTACTGAAGTTGAATGTTCAGCCATGAACTCATTGAATGGTGGTGCAGGCTAGAAGGGCCGAATGGCCTACTCCTGCACCTATTTTCTATGTTTCTATGTTTCTACCACCACTGGGACCCGCAACCTCTGACAGTGGGGCACTGGGTGTTCCAAGCTGAATTTCACCACCACCACTGGGACCCACAACCTCTGACAGTGGGACCCTGGGTGTTCCAAGCTGCATTTCACCACCACTGGGACCCACAACCTCTGACAGTGGGACACTGGTGTTCCAAGCTGCATTTCACCACCACTGGGACCCACAACCTCTGACAGTGGGGCACTGGGTGTTACAAGCTGCATTTCACCATCACCACTGGGACCCACAACCTCTGACAGTGGGGCACTGGGTGTTCCAAGCTGCATTTCACCACCACCACTGGGACCCACAACCTCTGACAGTGGGACCCTGGGTGTTCCAAGCTGCATTTCACCATCACCACTGGGACCCACAACCTCTGACCTTGGGGCACTGGGTGTTCCAAGCTGCATTTCACCATCACCACTGGGACCCACAACCTCTGACCTTGGGGCACTGGGTGTTACAAGCTGCATTTCACCATCACCACTGGGACCCACAACCTCTGACAGTGGAGCACTGGGTGTTCCAAGCTGCATTTCACCATCACTGGAACCCACAACCTCTGACATTGGGGCACTGGATGTTACAAGCTGCATTTCACCACCACCACTGGGACCCGCAACCTCTGACAGTGGACACTGGGTGTTCCAAGCTGCATTTCACCACCACCACTGGGACACACAACCTCTGACAGTGGGGCACTGGGTGTTCCAAGCTGCATTTCACCACCACTGGGACCCACAACCTCTGACAGTGGGGCACTGGGTGTTCCAAGCTGCATTTCACCACCACCACTGGGACCCACAACCTCTGACAGTGGGGCACTGGGTGTTCCAAGCTGCATTTCACCATCACCACTGGGACCCACAAGCTCTGACAGTGGGGCACTGGGTGTTCCAAGCTGCATTTCACCATCACCACCGGGACACGCAACCTCTGACAGTGGGACACTGGGTGTTCCAAGCTGCATTTCACCACCACCACTGGGACCCGCAACCTCTGACAGTGGGGCACTGGGTGTTCCAAGCTGCATTTCACCACCACCACTGGGACCCGCAACCTCTGACAGTGGGGCACTGGGTGTTCCAAGGTGCATTTCACCGCCACTGGGACACGCAACCTCTGACAGTGGGGCACTGGGTGTTCCAAACTGCATTTCACCACCACCACTGGGACCCACAACCTCTGACAGTGGGGCACTGGGTGTTCCAAGCTGCATTTCACCACCACTAGGACCCACAACCTCTGACAGTGGGGCACTGGGTGTTCCAAGCTGCATTTCACCACCACCACTGGGACCCACAACCTCTGACAGTGGGGCACTGGATGTTCCAAGCTGCATTTCACCATCACCACTGGGACCCACAACCTCTGACAGTGGGGCACTGGGTGTTCCAAGCTGCATTTCACCACAACCACTGGGACCCACAACCTCTGACAGTGGGGCACTGGGTGTTCCAAGCTGCATTTCACCACCACCACTGGGACCCACAACCTCTGACAGTGGGGCACTGGGTGTTCCAAGCTGCATTTAATCATCACTGGGGCCTACAACCTCTGACAGTGGGGCACTGGGTGTTCCAAGCTGCATTTCACCACCACTGGGACCCACAACCTCTGGCAGTGGGGCACTGGTTGTTCCAAGCTGCATTTCACCCTCACCACTGGGACCCACAACCTCTGACAGTGGGGCACTGGGTGTTACAAGCTGCATTTCACCATCACCACTGGGACCCACAACCTCTGACAGTGGGGCCCTGGATGTTACAAGCTGCATTTCACCACCACTGGGACCTACAACCTCTGGCAGTGGGGCACTGGGTGTTCCAAGCTACATTTCACCACCACTGGGACCCACAACCTCTGACAGTGGGACACTGGATGTTCCAAGCTGAATTTCACCATCACTGGGACCCACAACCTCTGACAGTGGGCACTGGGTGTTACAAGCTGCATTTCACCATCACCACCGGGACACGCAACCTCTGACAGTGGGACACTGGGTGTTCCAAGCTGCATTTCACCACCACCACTGGGACCCGCAACCTCTGACAGTGGGGCACTGGGTGTTCCAAGCTGCATTTCACCACCACCACTGGGACCCGCAACCTCTGACAGTGGGGCACTGGGTGTTCCAAGCTGCATTTCACCACCACTGGGACCCACAACCTCTGACAGTGGGGCACTGGGTGTTCCACGCTGCATTTCACCATCACCACTGGGACCCACAAGCTCTGACAGTGGGGCACTGGGTGTTCCAAGCTGCATTTCACCATCACCACCGGGACACGCAACCTCTGACAGTGGGACACTGGGTGTTCCAAGCTGCATTTCACCACCACCACTGGGACCCGCAACCTCTGACAGTGGGGCACTGGGTGTTCCAAGCCGCATTTCACCACCACCACTGGGACCCGCAACCTCTGACAGTGGGGCACTGGGTGTTCCAAGGTGCATTTCACCGCCACTGGGACACGCAACCTCTGACAGTGGGGCACTGGGTGTTCCAAACTGCATTTCACCACCACCACTGGGACCCACAACCTCTGACAGTGGGGCACTGGGTGTTCCAAGCTGCATTTCACCACCACTAGGACCCACAACCTCTGACAGTGGGGCACTGGGTGTTCCAAGCTGCATTTCACCACCACCACTGGGACCCACAACCTCTGACAGTGGGGCACTGGATGTTCCAAGCTGCATTTCACCATCACCACTGGGACCCACAACCTCTGACAGTGGGGCACTGGGTGTTCCAAGCTGCATTTCACCACCACCACTGGGACCCACAACCTCTGACAGTGGGGCACTGGGTGTTCCAAGCTGCATTTCACCACCACCACTGGGACCCACAACCTCTGACAGTGGGGCACTGGGTGTTCCAAGCTGCATTTCATCATCACTGGGGCCCACAACCTCTGACAGTGGGGCACTGGGTGTTCCAAGCTGCATTTCACCACCACTGGGACCCACAACCTCTGGCAGTGGGGCACTGGGTGTTCCAAGCTGCATTTCACCCTCACCACTCGGACCCACAACCTCTGACAGTGGGGCACTGGGTGTTCCAAGCTGCATTTCACCATCACCACTGGGACCCACAACCTCTGACAGTGGGGCCCTGGATGTTACAAGCTGCATTTCACCACCACTGGGACCTACAACCTCTGGCAGTGGGGCACTGGGTGTTCCAAGCTACATTTCACCACCACTGGGACCCACAACCTCTGACAGTGGGACCCTGGATGTTCCAAGCTGAATTTCACCATCACTGGGGCCCACAACCTCTGACAGTGGGGCACTGGGTGTTACACGCTGCATTTCACCATCACCACTGGGACCCACAACCTCTGACAGTGGGGCACTGGGTGTTCCAAGCTGCATTTCACCATCACTGGGACCCACAACCTCTGACAGTGGGGCACTGGGTGTTCCAAGCTGCATTTCACCACCACTGGGACCCACAACCTCTGACAGTGGGGCACTGGGTGTTACAAGCTGCATTTCACCACCACTGGGACCCACAACCTCTGACAGTGGGGCACTGGGTGTTCCAAGCTGCATTTCACCATCATCACTGGGACCCACAACCTCTGACAGTGGGGCACTAGGTGTTCCAAGCTGCATTTCACCATCACCACTGGGACCCACAACCTCTGACAGTGGGACACTGGGTGTTCCAAGCTGCATTTCACCACCACTGGGACCCACAACCTCTGACAGTGGGGCACTGGGTGTTCCAAGCTGCATTTCACCATCACCACTGGGACCCACAACCTCTGACAGTGGGGCACTGGATGTTCCAAGCTGCATTTCACCATCACCACTGGGACCCACAACCTCTGACAGTGGGGCACTGGGTGTTCCAAGCTGCATTTCACCATCACCACTGGAACCCACAACCTCTGACAGTGGCTACTGGGTGTTCCAAGCTGCATTTCACCACCACTGGGACCCACAACCTCTGACAGTGGGTCACTGGGTGTTCCAAGCTGCATTTCACCACCACCACTGGGACCCACAACCTCTGACAGTGGGGCACTGGGTGTTCCAAGCTGCATTTCACCACCACCACTGGGACCCACAACCTCTGACAGTGGGGCACTGGGTGTTCCAAGCTGCATTTCACCATCACCACTGGGACCCGCAACCTCTGACAGTGGGGCACTGGGTGTTCCAAGCTGCATTTCACCATCACCACTGGAACCCACAACCTCTGACAGTGGACACTGGGTGTTACAAGCTGCATTTCACCACCACTGGGACCCACAACCTCTGACAGTGGGGCACTGGGTGTTCCAAGCTGCATTTCACCATCACCACTGGGACCCACACCTCTGACAGTGGGGCACTGGGTGTTACAAGCTGCATTTCACCATCACCACTGGGACCCACACCTCTGACAGTGGGGCACTGGGTGTTACAAGCTGCATTTCACCATCACCACTGGGACCCACAACCTCTGACAGTGGGGCACTGGGTGTTCCAAGCTGCATTTCACCATCACCACTGGGACCCACAACCTCTGACAGTGGACACTGGGTGTTCCAAGCTGCATTTCACCACCACTGGGACCCACAACCTCTGACAGTGGGGCACTGGGTGTTCCAAGCTGCATTTCACCACCGCCACTGGGACCCACAACCTCTGACAGTGGGGCACTGGGTGTTCCAAGCTGCATTTTACCACCACCACTGGGACCCACAACCTCTGACAGTGGGGCACTGGGTGTTCCAAGCTGCATTTCACCATCACTGGGACCCACAACCTCTGACAGTGGGGCACTGGGTGTTCCAAGCTGCATTTCACCATCACCACTGGGACCCACAACCTCTGACAGTGGGGCACTGGGTGTTCCAAGCTGCATTTCACCACCACTGGGACCCACAACCTCTGACAGTGGGGCACTGGGTGTTACAAGCTGCATTTCACCATCACCACTGGGACCCACAACCTCTGACAGTGGGGCACTGGGTGTTCCAAGCTGCATTTCACCACCACTGGGACCCACAACCTCTGACAGTGGGGCACTGGGTGTTCCAAGCTGCATTTCACCATCACCACTGTGACCCACATCCTCTGACAGTGGGGCACTGGGTGTTCCAAGCTGCATTTCACCACCACTGGGACCCACAACCTCTGACAGTGGGGCACTGGGTGTTCCAAGCTGCATTTCACCATCACTGGGACCCACAACCTCTGACAGTGGGGCACTGGGTGTTCCAAGCTGCAGAGCTGCAGAACACCAAAGGGCAAAAAACGTTAGTGGGAGTTGTGTACAGACTTGCAAACAGTAGTCGTGATGTTGGGGAGGGCATCAAACAGGAAATTAGGGGTGCGTGCAATAAAGGTGCAGCAGTTATAATGGGTGACTTTAATATGCACATAGATTGGGCTAACCAAACTGGAAGCAATACGGTGGAGGAGGATTTTCTGGAGTGCATAAGGGATGGTTTTTTAGACCAATATGTCGAGGAACCAACTAGGGGGGAGGCCATCTTAGACTGGGTGTTATGTAATGAGAGAGGATTAATTAGCAATCTCGTTGTGCGAGGCCCCTTGGGGAAGAGTGACCATAATATGGTGGAATTCTGCATTGGGATGGAGAACGAAACAGTTAATTCAGAGACCATGGTCCAGAACTTAAAGAAGGCTAACTTTGAAGGTATGAGGCGTGAATTGGCTGGGATGGATTGGTGAATGATACTTAAGGGGTTGACTGTGGATGGGCAATGGCAGACATTTAGAGACCGCATGGATGAACTACAACAATTGTACATTCCTGTCTGGCATAGAAATAAAAAAGGGAAGGTGGCTCAACCGTGGCTATCAAGGGAAATCAGGGATAGTATTAAAGCCAAGGAAGTGGCATACAAATTGGCCAGAAATAGCAGCGAACCTGGGGACTGGGAGAAATTTAGAACTCAGCAGAGGAGGACAAAGGGTTTGATTAGGGCAGGGAAAATGGAGTATGAGAAGAAGCTTGCAGGGAACATTAAGACGGATTGCAAAAGTTTCTCTAGATATGTAAAGAGAAAAAGGTTAGTAAAGACAAACGTAGGTCCCCTGCAGTCAGAATCAGGGGAAGTCATAACGGGGAACAAAGAAATGGCGGACCAATTGAACAAGTACTTTGGTTCGATATTCACGAAGGAGGACACGAACAACCTTCCGGTTATAAAAGGGGTCGGGGGGTCTAGTAAGGAGGAGGAACTGAGGGAAATCCTTATTAGCCAGGAAATTGTGTTGGGGAAATTGATGGGATTGAAGGCCGATAAATCCCCAGGGCCTGATGGACTGCATCCCAGAGTACTTAAGGAGGTGGCCTTGGAAATAGTGGATGCGTTGACAGTCATTTTCCAACATTCCATTGACTCTGGATCAGTTCCTATGGAGTGGAGGGTAGCCAATGTAACCCCACTTTTTAAAAAAGGAGGGAGAGAGAAAACAGGGAATTATAGACCGGTCAGCCTGACATCGGTAGTGGGTAAAATGATGGAATCAATTATTAAGGATGTCATAGCAGTGCATTTGGAAAGAGGTGACATGATAGGTCCAAGTCAGCATGGATTTGTGAAAGGGAAATCATGCTTGACAAATCTTCTGGAATTTTTTGAGGATGTTTCCAGTAGAGTGGATAAGGGAGAACCAGTTGATGTGGTATATTTGGACTTTCAGAAGGCGTTCGACAAGGTCCCACACAAGAGATTGATGTGCAAAGTTAGAGCACATGGGATTGGGGGTAGTGTACTGACATGGATTGAGAACTGGTTGTCAGACAGGAATCAAAGAGTAGGAGTAAATGGGTACTTTTCAGAATGGCAGGCAGTGACTAGTGGGGTACCGCAAGGTTCTGTGCTGGGGCCCCAGCTGTTTACACTGTACATTAATGATTTAGATGAGGGGATTAAATGTAGTATCTCCAAATTTGCGGATGACACTAAGTTGGGTGGCAGTGTGAGCTGCGAGGAGGATGCTGTGAGGCTGCAGAGCGACTTGGATAGGTTAGGTGAGTGGGCAAATGCATGGCAGATGAAGTATAATGTGGATAAATGTGAGGTTATCCACTTTGGTGGTAAAAACAGAGAGACAGACTATTATCTGAATGGTGACAGATTAGGAAAAGGGGAGGTGCAAAGAGACCTGGGTGTCATGGTACATCAGTCATTGAAGGTTGGCATGCGGTGCAGCAGGCGGTTAAGAAAGCAAATGGCATGTTGGCCTTCATAGCAAGGGGATTTGAGTACAGGGGCAGGGAGGTGTTGCTACAGTTGTACAGGGCATTGGTGAGGCCACACCTGGAGTATTGTGTACAGTTTTGGTCTCCTAACCTGAGGAAGGACATTCTTGCTATTGAGGGAGTGCAGCGAAGATTCACCAGACTGATTCCCGGGATGGTGGGACTGACCTATCAAGAAAGACTGGATCAACTGGGCTTGTATTCACTGGAGTTCAGAAGAATGAGAGGGGACCTCATAGAAACATATAAAATTCTGACGGGGTTAGACAGGTTAGATGCAGGAAGAATGTTCCCAATGTTGGGGAAGTCCAGAACCAGAGGTCACAGTCTAAGGATAAGGGGTAAGCCATTTAGGACCGGGATGCGGAGGAACTTCTTCACCCAGAGAGTGGTGAACCTGTGGAATTCTCTACCACAGAAAGTTGTTGAGGCCAATTCACTAAATATATTCAAAAAGGAGTTAGATGAGGTCCTTACTACTAGGGGGAATCAAGGGGTATGGCGAGAAAGCAGGAATGGGGTACTGAAGTTGAATGTTCAGCCATGAACTCATTGAATGGTGGTGCAGGCTAGAAGGGCCGAATGGCCTACTCCTGCACCTATTTTCTATGTTTCTATGTTTCTACCACCACTGGGACCCGCAACCTCTGACAGTGGGGCACTGGGTGTTCCAAGCTGAATTTCACCACCACCACTGGGACCCACAACCTCTGACAGTGGGACCCTGGGTGTTCCAAGCTGCATTTCACCACCACTGGGACCCACAACCTCTGACAGTGGGACACTGGTGTTCCAAGCTGCATTTCACCACCACTGGGACCCACAACCTCTGACAGTGGGGCACTGGGTGTTACAAGCTGCATTTCACCATCACCACTGGGACCCACAACCTCTGACAGTGGGGCACTGGGTGTTCCAAGCTGCATTTCACCACCACCACTGGGACCCACAACCTCTGACAGTGGGACCCTGGGTGTTCCAAGCTGCATTTCACCATCACCACTGGGACCCACAACCTCTGACCTTGGGGCACTGGGTGTTCCAAGCTGCATTTCACCATCACCACTGGGACCCACAACCTCTGACCTTGGGGCACTGGGTGTTACAAGCTGCATTTCACCATCACCACTGGGACCCACAACCTCTGACAGTGGAGCACTGGGTGTTCCAAGCTGCATTTCACCATCACTGGAACCCACAACCTCTGACATTGGGGCACTGGATGTTACAAGCTGCATTTCACCACCACCACTGGGACCCGCAACCTCTGACAGTGGACACTGGGTGTTCCAAGCTGCATTTCACCACCACCACTGGGACACACAACCTCTGACAGTGGGGCACTGGGTGTTCCAAGCTGCATTTCACCACCACTGGGACCCACAACCTCTGACAGTGGGGCACTGGGTGTTCCAAGCTGCATTTCACCACCACCACTGGGACCCACAACCTCTGACAGTGGGGCACTGGGTGTTCCAAGCTGCATTTCACCATCACCACTGGGACCCACAAGCTCTGACAGTGGGGCACTGGGTGTTCCAAGCTGCATTTCACCATCACCACCGGGACACGCAACCTCTGACAGTGGGACACTGGGTGTTCCAAGCTGCATTTCACCACCACCACTGGGACCCGCAACCTCTGACAGTGGGGCACTGGGTGTTCCAAGCTGCATTTCACCACCACCACTGGGACCCGCAACCTCTGACAGTGGGGCACTGGGTGTTCCAAGGTGCATTTCACCGCCACTGGGACACGCAACCTCTGACAGTGGGGCACTGGGTGTTCCAAACTGCATTTCACCACCACCACTGGGACCCACAACCTCTGGCAGTGGGGCACTGGTTGTTCCAAGCTGCATTTCACCCTCACCACTGGGACCCACAACCTCTGACAGTGGGGCACTGGGTGTTACAAGCTGCATTTCACCATCACCACTGGGACCCACAACCTCTGACAGTGGGGCCCTGGATGTTACAAGCTGCATTTCACCACCACTGGGACCTACAACCTCTGGCAGTGGGGCACTGGGTGTTCCAAGCTACATTTCACCACCACTGGGACCCACAACCTCTGACAGTGGGACACTGGATGTTCCAAGCTGAATTTCACCATCACTGGGACCCACAACCTCTGACAGTGGGCACTGGGTGTTACAAGCTGCATTTCACCATCACCACCGGGACACGCAACCTCTGACAGTGGGACACTGGGTGTTCCAAGCTGCATTTCACCACCACCACTGGGACCCGCAACCTCTGACAGTGGGGCACTGGGTGTTCCAAGCTGCATTTCACCACCACCACTGGGACCCGCAACCTCTGACAGTGGGGCACTGGGTGTTCCAAGCTGCATTTCACCACCACTGGGACCCACAACCTCTGACAGTGGGGCACTGGGTGTTCCACGCTGCATTTCACCATCACCACTGGGACCCACAAGCTCTGACAGTGGGGCACTGGGTGTTCCAAGCTGCATTTCACCATCACCACCGGGACACGCAACCTCTGACAGTGGGACACTGGGTGTTCCAAGCTGCATTTCACCACCACCACTGGGACCCGCAACCTCTGACAGTGGGGCACTGGGTGTTCCAAGCCGCATTTCACCACCACCACTGGGACCCGCAACCTCTGACAGTGGGGCACTGGGTGTTCCAAGGTGCATTTCACCGCCACTGGGACACGCAACCTCTGACAGTGGGGCACTGGGTGTTCCAAACTGCATTTCACCACCACCACTGGGACCCACAACCTCTGACAGTGGGGCACTGGGTGTTCCAAGCTGCATTTCACCACCACTAGGACCCACAACCTCTGACAGTGGGGCACTGGGTGTTCCAAGCTGCATTTCACCACCACCACTGGGACCCACAACCTCTGACAGTGGGGCACTGGATGTTCCAAGCTGCATTTCACCATCACCACTGGGACCCACAACCTCTGACAGTGGGGCACTGGGTGTTCCAAGCTGCATTTCACCACCACCACTGGGACCCACAACCTCTGACAGTGGGGCACTGGGTGTTCCAAGCTGCATTTCACCACCACCACTGGGACCCACAACCTCTGACAGTGGGGCACTGGGTGTTCCAAGCTGCATTTCATCATCACTGGGGCCCACAACCTCTGACAGTGGGGCACTGGGTGTTCCAAGCTGCATTTCACCACCACTGGGACCCACAACCTCTGGCAGTGGGGCACTGGGTGTTCCAAGCTGCATTTCACCCTCACCACTCGGACCCACAACCTCTGACAGTGGGGCACTGGGTGTTCCAAGCTGCATTTCACCATCACCACTGGGACCCACAACCTCTGACAGTGGGGCCCTGGATGTTACAAGCTGCATTTCACCACCACTGGGACCTACAACCTCTGGCAGTGGGGCACTGGGTGTTCCAAGCTACATTTCACCACCACTGGGACCCACAACCTCTGACAGTGGGACCCTGGATGTTCCAAGCTGAATTTCACCATCACTGGGGCCCACAACCTCTGACAGTGGGGCACTGGGTGTTACACGCTGCATTTCACCATCACCACTGGGACCCACAACCTCTGACAGTGGGGCACTGGGTGTTCCAAGCTGCATTTCACCATCACTGGGACCCACAACCTCTGACAGTGGGGCACTGGGTGTTCCAAGCTGCATTTCACCACCACTGGGACCCACAACCTCTGACAGTGGGGCACTGGGTGTTACAAGCTGCATTTCACCACCACTGGGACCCACAACCTCTGACAGTGGGGCACTGGGTGTTCCAAGCTGCATTTCACCATCATCACTGGGACCCACAACCTCTGACAGTGGGGCACTAGGTGTTCCAAGCTGCATTTCACCATCACCACTGGGACCCACAACCTCTGACAGTGGGACACTGGGTGTTCCAAGCTGCATTTCACCACCACTGGGACCCACAACCTCTGACAGTGGGGCACTGGGTGTTCCAAGCTGCATTTCACCATCACCACTGGGACCCACAACCTCTGACAGTGGGGCACTGGATGTTCCAAGCTGCATTTCACCATCACCACTGGGACCCACAACCTCTGACAGTGGGGCACTGGGTGTTCCAAGCTGCATTTCACCATCACCACTGGAACCCACAACCTCTGACAGTGGCTACTGGGTGTTCCAAGCTGCATTTCACCACCACTGGGACCCACAACCTCTGACAGTGGGTCACTGGGTGTTCCAAGCTGCATTTCACCACCACCACTGGGACCCACAACCTCTGACAGTGGGGCACTGGGTGTTCCAAGCTGCATTTCACCACCACCACTGGGACCCACAACCTCTGACAGTGGGGCACTGGGTGTTCCAAGCTGCATTTCACCATCACCACTGGGACCCGCAACCTCTGACAGTGGGGCACTGGGTGTTCCAAGCTGCATTTCACCATCACCACTGGAACCCACAACCTCTGACAGTGGACACTGGGTGTTACAAGCTGCATTTCACCACCACTGGGACCCACAACCTCTGACAGTGGGGCACTGGGTGTTCCAAGCTGCATTTCACCATCACCACTGGGACCCACACCTCTGACAGTGGGGCACTGGGTGTTACAAGCTGCATTTCACCATCACCACTGGGACCCACACCTCTGACAGTGGGGCACTGGGTGTTACAAGCTGCATTTCACCATCACCACTGGGACCCACAACCTCTGACAGTGGGGCACTGGGTGTTCCAAGCTGCATTTCACCATCACCACTGGGACCCACAACCTCTGACAGTGGACACTGGGTGTTCCAAGCTGCATTTCACCACCACTGGGACCCACAACCTCTGACAGTGGGGCACTGGGTGTTCCAAGCTGCATTTCACCACCGCCACTGGGACCCACAACCTCTGACAGTGGGGCACTGGGTGTTCCAAGCTGCATTTTACCACCACCACTGGGACCCACAACCTCTGACAGTGGGGCACTGGGTGTTCCAAGCTGCATTTCACCATCACTGGGACCCACAACCTCTGACAGTGGGGCACTGGGTGTTCCAAGCTGCATTTCACCATCACCACTGGGACCCACAACCTCTGACAGTGGGGCACTGGGTGTTCCAAGCTGCATTTCACCACCACTGGGACCCACAACCTCTGACAGTGGGGCACTGGGTGTTACAAGCTGCATTTCACCATCACCACTGGGACCCACAACCTCTGACAGTGGGGCACTGGGTGTTCCAAGCTGCATTTCACCACCACTGGGACCCACAACCTCTGACAGTGGGGCACTGGGTGTTCCAAGCTGCATTTCACCATCACCACTGTGACCCACATCCTCTGACAGTGGGGCACTGGGTGTTCCAAGCTGCATTTCACCACCACTGGGACCCACAACCTCTGACAGTGGGGCACTGGGTGTTCCAAGCTGCATTTCACCATCACTGGGACCCACAACCTCTGACAGTGGGGCACTGGGTGTTCCAAGCTGCAGAGCTGCAGAACACCAAAGGGCAAAAAACGTTAGTGGGAGTTGTGTACAGACTTGCAAACAGTAGTCGTGATGTTGGGGAGGGCATCAAACAGGAAATTAGGGGTGCGTGCAATAAAGGTGCAGCAGTTATAATGGGTGACTTTAATATGCACATAGATTGGGCTAACCAAACTGGAAGCAATACGGTGGAGGAGGATTTTCTGGAGTGCATAAGGGATGGTTTTTTAGACCAATATGTCGAGGAACCAACTAGGGGGGAGGCCATCTTAGACTGGGTGTTATGTAATGAGAGAGGATTAATTAGCAATCTCGTTGTGCGAGGCCCCTTGGGGAAGAGTGACCATAATATGGTGGAATTCTGCATTGGGATGGAGAACGAAACAGTTAATTCAGAGACCATGGTCCAGAACTTAAAGAAGGCTAACTTTGAAGGTATGAGGCGTGAATTGGCTGGGATGGATTGGTGAATGATACTTAAGGGGTTGACTGTGGATGGGCAATGGCAGACATTTAGAGACCGCATGGATGAACTACAACAATTGTACATTCCTGTCTGGCATAGAAATAAAAAAGGGAAGGTGGCTCAACCGTGGCTATCAAGGGAAATCAGGGATAGTATTAAAGCCAAGGAAGTGGCATACAAATTGGCCAGAAATAGCAGCGAACCTGGGGACTGGGAGAAATTTAGAACTCAGCAGAGGAGGACAAAGGGTTTGATTAGGGCAGGGAAAATGGAGTATGAGAAGAAGCTTGCAGGGAACATTAAGACGGATTGCAAAAGTTTCTCTAGATATGTAAAGAGAAAAAGGTTAGTAAAGACAAACGTAGGTCCCCTGCAGTCAGAATCAGGGGAAGTCATAACGGGGAACAAAGAAATGGCGGACCAATTGAACAAGTACTTTGGTTCGATATTCACGAAGGAGGACACGAACAACCTTCCGGTTATAAAAGGGGTCGGGGGGTCTAGTAAGGAGGAGGAACTGAGGGAAATCCTTATTAGCCAGGAAATTGTGTTGGGGAAATTGATGGGATTGAAGGCCGATAAATCCCCAGGGCCTGATGGACTGCATCCCAGAGTACTTAAGGAGGTGGCCTTGGAAATAGTGGATGCGTTGACAGTCATTTTCCAACATTCCATTGACTCTGGATCAGTTCCTATGGAGTGGAGGGTAGCCAATGTAACCCCACTTTTTAAAAAAGGAGGGAGAGAGAAAACAGGGAATTATAGACCGGTCAGCCTGACATCGGTAGTGGGTAAAATGATGGAATCAATTATTAAGGATGTCATAGCAGTGCATTTGGAAAGAGGTGACATGATAGGTCCAAGTCAGCATGGATTTGTGAAAGGGAAATCATGCTTGACAAATCTTCTGGAATTTTTTGAGGATGTTTCCAGTAGAGTGGATAAGGGAGAACCAGTTGATGTGGTATATTTGGACTTTCAGAAGGCGTTCGACAAGGTCCCACACAAGAGATTGATGTGCAAAGTTAGAGCACATGGGATTGGGGGTAGTGTACTGACATGGATTGAGAACTGGTTGTCAGACAGGAATCAAAGAGTAGGAGTAAATGGGTACTTTTCAGAATGGCAGGCAGTGACTAGTGGGGTACCGCAAGGTTCTGTGCTGGGGCCCCAGCTGTTTACACTGTACATTAATGATTTAGATGAGGGGATTAAATGTAGTATCTCCAAATTTGCGGATGACACTAAGTTGGGTGGCAGTGTGAGCTGCGAGGAGGATGCTGTGAGGCTGCAGAGCGACTTGGATAGGTTAGGTGAGTGGGCAAATGCATGGCAGATGAAGTATAATGTGGATAAATGTGAGGTTATCCACTTTGGTGGTAAAAACAGAGAGACAGACTATTATCTGAATGGTGACAGATTAGGAAAAGGGGAGGTGCAAAGAGACCTGGGTGTCATGGTACATCAGTCATTGAAGGTTGGCATGCGGTGCAGCAGGCGGTTAAGAAAGCAAATGGCATGTTGGCCTTCATAGCAAGGGGATTTGAGTACAGGGGCAGGGAGGTGTTGCTACAGTTGTACAGGGCATTGGTGAGGCCACACCTGGAGTATTGTGTACAGTTTTGGTCTCCTAACCTGAGGAAGGACATTCTTGCTATTGAGGGAGTGCAGCGAAGATTCACCAGACTGATTCCCGGGATGGTGGGACTGACCTATCAAGAAAGACTGGATCAACTGGGCTTGTATTCACTGGAGTTCAGAAGAATGAGAGGGGACCTCATAGAAACATATAAAATTCTGACGGGGTTAGACAGGTTAGATGCAGGAAGAATGTTCCCAATGTTGGGGAAGTCCAGAACCAGAGGTCACAGTCTAAGGATAAGGGGTAAGCCATTTAGGACCGAGATGCGGAGGAACTTCTTCACCCAGAGAGTGGTGAACCTGTGGAATTCTCTACCACAGAAAGTTGTTGAGGCCAATTCACTAAATATATTCAAAAAGGAGTTAGATGAGGTCCTTACTACTAGGGGGAATCAAGGGGTATGGCGAGAAAGCAGGAATGGGGTACTGAAGTTGAATGTTCAGCCATGAACTCATTGAATGGTGGTGCAGGCTAGAAGGGCCGAATGGCCTACTCCTGCACCTATTTTCTATGTTTCTATGTTTCTACCACCACTGGGACCCGCAACCTCTGACAGTGGGGCACTGGGTGTTCCAAGCTGAATTTCACCACCACCACTGGGACCCACAACCTCTGACAGTGGGACCCTGGGTGTTCCAAGCTGCATTTCACCACCACTGGGACCCACAACCTCTGACAGTGGGACACTGGTGTTCCAAGCTGCATTTCACCACCACTGGGACCCACAACCTCTGACAGTGGGGCACTGGGTGTTACAAGCTGCATTTCACCATCACCACTGGGACCCACAACCTCTGACAGTGGGGCACTGGGTGTTCCAAGCTGCATTTCACCACCACCACTGGGACCCACAACCTCTGACAGTGGGACCCTGGGTGTTCCAAGCTGCATTTCACCATCACCACTGGGACCCACAACCTCTGACCTTGGGGCACTGGGTGTTCCAAGCTGCATTTCACCATCACCACTGGGACCCACAACCTCTGACCTTGGGGCACTGGGTGTTACAAGCTGCATTTCACCATCACCACTGGGACCCACAACCTCTGACAGTGGAGCACTGGGTGTTCCAAGCTGCATTTCACCATCACTGGAACCCACAACCTCTGACATTGGGGCACTGGATGTTACAAGCTGCATTTCACCACCACCACTGGGACCCGCAACCTCTGACAGTGGACACTGGGTGTTCCAAGCTGCATTTCACCACCACCACTGGGACACACAACCTCTGACAGTGGGGCACTGGGTGTTCCAAGCTGCATTTCACCACCACTGGGACCCACAACCTCTGACAGTGGGGCACTGGGTGTTCCAAGCTGCATTTCACCATCACCACTGGGACCCACAACCTCTGACAGTGGGACACTGGGTGTTCCAAGCTGCATTTCACCATCACCACTGGGACCCACAACCTCTGACAGTGGGGCACTGGGTGTTCCAAGCTGCATTTCACCACCACTGGGACCCACAACCTCTGTCAGTGGGGCACTGGGTGTTCCAAGCTGCATTTCACCACCACTGGGACCCACAACCTCTGACAGTGGGGCACTGGGTGTTCCAAGCTGCATTTCACCACCACTGGGACCCACAACCTCTGACAGTGGGGCACTGGGTGTTCCAAGCTGCATTTCACCACCACTGGGACCCACAACCTCTGACAGTGGGACACTGGGTGTTCCAAGCTGCCTTTCACCATCACTGGGACCCACAACCTCTGACAGTGGGGCACTGGGTGTTCCAAGCTGCATTTCACCATCACCACTGGGACCCACAAGCTCTGACAGTGGGGCACTGGGTGTTCCAAGCTGCATTTCACCATCACCACCGGGACACGCAACCTCTGACAGTGGGACACTGGGTGTTCCAAGCTGCATTTCACCACCACCACTGGGACCCGCAACCTCTGACAGTGGGGCACTGGGTGTTCCAAGCTGCATTTCACCACCACCACTGGGACCCGCAACCTCTGACAGTGGGGCACTGGGTGTTCCAAGGTGCATTTCACCGCCACTGGGACACGCAACCTCTGACAGTGGGGCACTGGGTGTTCCAAACTGCATTTCACCACCACCACTGGGACCCACAACCTCTGACAGTGGGACACTGGGTGTTCCAAGGTGCATTTCACCACCACTAGGACCCACAACCTCTGACAGTGGGGCACTGGGTGTTCCAAGCTGCATTTCACCACCACCACTGGGACCCACAACCTCTGACAGTGGGGCACTGGATGTTCCAAGCTGCATTTCACCATCACCACTGGGACTCACAACCTCTGACAGTGGGGCACTGGGTGTTCCAAGCTGCATTTCACCACAACCACTGGGACCCACAACCTCTGACAGTGGGGCACTGGGTGTTCCAAGCTGCATTTCACCACCACCACTGGGACCCACAACCTCTGACAGTGGGGCACTGGGTGTTCCAAGCTGCATTTAATCATCACTGGGGCCTACAACCTCTGACAGTGGGGCACTGGGTGTTCCAAGCTGCATTTCACCACCACTGGGACCCACAACCTCTGACAGTGGGCACTGGGTGTTACAAGCTGCATTTCACCATCACCACTGGGACCCACAACCTCTGACAGTGGGGCACTGGATGTTACAAGCTGCATTTCACTATCACCTCTGGGACCCACAACCTCTGACAGTGGGGCACTGGGTGTTCCAAGCTGCATTTCACCACCACTGGGACCCACAACCTCTGACAGTGGGGCACTGGGTGTTCCAAGCTGCATTTCACCATCACCACTGGGACCCACAACCTCTGACAGTGGACACTGGGTGTTCCAAGCTGCATTTCACCACCACTGGGACCCACAACCTCTGACAGTGGGGCACAGGGTGTTCCAAGCTGCATTTCACCACCACTGGGACCCACAACCTCTGGCAGTGGGGCACTGGGTGTTCCAAGCTGCATTTCACCACCAGTGGGACCCACAACCTCTGACAGTGGGGCACTGGGTGTTCCAAGCTGCATTGCACCACCACTGGGACCCACAACCTCTGACAGTGGGGCACTGGGTGTTCCAAGCTGCATTTCACCACCACTGGGACTCACAACCTCTGACAGTGGGGCAGTGGGTGTTCCAAGCTGCATTTCACCACCACTGGGACCCACAACCTCTGACAGTGGGGCACTGGGTGTTCCACGCTGCATTTCACCATCACCACTGGGACCCACAAGCTCTGACAGTGGGGCACTGGGTGTTCCAAGCTGCATTTCACCATCACCACCGGGACACGCAACCTCTGACAGTGGGACACTGGGTGTTCCAAGCTGCATTTCACCACCACCACTGGGACCCGCAACCTCTGACAGTGGGGCACTGGGTGTTCCAAGCTGCATTTCACCACCACCACTGGGACCCGCAACCTCTGACAGTGGGGCACTGGGTGTTCCAAGGTGCATTTCACCGCCACTGGGACACGCAACCTCTGACAGTGGGGCACTGGGTGTTCCAAACTGCATTTCACCACCACCACTGGGACCCACAACCTCTGACAGTGGGGCACTGGGTGTTCCAAGCTGCATTTCACCACCACTAGGACCCACAACCTCTGACAGTGGGGCACTGGGTGTTCCAAGCTGCATTTCACCACCACCACTGGGACCCACAACCTCTGACAGTGGGGCACTGGATGTTCCAAGCTGCATTTCACCATCACCACTGGGACCCACAACCTCTGACAGTGGGGCACTGGGTGTTCCAAGCTGCATTTCACCACCACCACTGGGACCCACAACCTCTGACAGTGGGGCACTGGGTGTTCCAAGCTGCATTTCACCACCACCACTGGGACCCACAACCTCTGACAGTGGGGCACTGGGTGTTCCAAGCTGCATTTCATCATCACTGGGGCCCACAACCTCTGACAGTGGGGCACTGGGTGTTCCAAGCTGCATTTCACCACCACTGGGACCCACAACCTCTGGCAGTGGGGCACTGGGTGTTCCAAGCTGCATTTCACCCTCACCACTGGGACCCACAACCTCTGACAGTGGGGCACTGGGTGTTACAAGCTGCATTTCACCATCACCACTGGGACCCACAACCTCTGACAGTGGGGCCCTGGATGTTACAAGCTGCATTTCACCACCACTGGGACCTACAACCTCTGGCAGTGGGGCACTGGGTGTTCCAAGCTACATTTCACCACCACTGGGACCCACAACCTCTGACAGTGGGACACTGGATGTTCCAAGCTGAATTTCACCATCACTGGGGCCCACAACCTCTGACAGTGGGGCACTGGGTGTTACACGCTGCATTTCACCATCACCACTGGGACCCACAACCTCTGACAGTGGGGCACTGGATGTTCCAAGCTGCATTTCACCACCACCACGGGGACCCACAAACTCTGACAGTGGGGCACTGGGTGTTCCAAGCTGCATTTCACCACCACTGGGACCCACAACCTCTGACAGTGGGACACTGGGTGTTCCAAGCTGCATTTCACCACCACTGGGACCCACAACCTCTGACAGTGGGGCACTGGGTGTTCCAAGCTGCATTTCACCATCACCACTGGAACCATCAACCTCTGACAGTGGGACACTGGGTGTTCCAAGCTGCATTTCACCATCACCACTGGGACCCACAACCTCTGACAGTGGGGCACTGGGTGTTCCAAGCTGCATTTCACCACCACTGGGACCCACAACCTCTGACAGTGGGGCACTGGGTGTTACATGCTGCATTTCACCACCACTGGGACCCACAACCTCTGACAGTGGGACACTGGGTGTTCCAAGCTGCATTTCACCACCACTGGGACCCACAACCTCTGACAGTGGGGCATTGGGTGTTCCAAGCTGCATTTCACCACCTCTGGGACCCACAACCTCTGACAGTGGGACACTGGGTGTTCCATGCTGCATTTCACCACCACTGGGACCCACAACCTCTGACAGTGGGGCACTGGGTGTTCCAAGCTGCATTTCACCATCACCACTGGAACCCACAACCTCTGACAGTGGGACACTGGGTGTTCCAAGCTGCATTTCACCATCACCACTGGGACCCACAACCTCTGACAGTGGGCACTGGGTGTTCCAAGCTGCATTTCACCACCACCACTGGGACCCACACCCTCTGACAGTGGGACACTGGGTGTTACATGCTGCATTTCACCACCACTGGGACCCACAACCTCTGACAGTGGGGCACTGGGTGTTCCAAGCTGCATTTCATCACCACTGGGACCCACAACCTCTGACAGTGGGGCACTGGGTGTTCCAAGCTGCATTTCACCACCACCACTGGGACCCACAACCTCTGACAGTGGGACCCTGGGTGTTCCAAGCTGCATTTCACCATCACCACTGGGACCCACAACCTCTGACCTTGGGGCACTGGGTGTTCCAAGCTGCATTTCACCATCACCACTGGGACCCACAACCTCTGACCTTGGGGCACTGGGTGTTACAAGCTGAATTTCACCATCACCACTGGGACCCACAACCTCTGACAGTGGAGCACGGGGTGTTCCAAGCTGCATTTCACCATCACTGGAACCCACAACCTCTGACATTGGGGCACTGGATGTTACAAGCTGCATTTCACCACCACCACTGGGACCCGCAACCTCTGACAGTGGACACTGGTGTTCCAAGCTGCATTTCACCACCACCACTGGGACACACTACCTCTGACAGTGGGGCACTGGGTGTTCCAAGCTGCATTTCACCACCACTGGGACCCACAACCTCTGACAGTGGGACACTGGGTGTTCCAAGCTGCATTTCACCATCACCACTGGGACCCACAACCTCTGACAGTGGGGCACTGGGTGTTCCAAGCTGCATGTCACCACCACTGGGACCCACAATCTCTGTCAGTGGGGCACTGGGTGTTCCAAGCTGCATTTCACCACCACTGGGACCCACAACCTCTGACAGTGGGACCCTGGGTGTTCCAAGCTGCATTTCACCATCACCACTGGGACCCACAACCTCTGACCTTGGGGCACTGGGTGTTCCAAGCTGCATTTCACCATCACCACTGGGACCCACAACCTCCGACCTTGGGGCACTGGGTGTTACAAGCTGAATTTCACCATCACCACTGGGACCCACAACCTCTGACAGTGGACACTGGTGTTCCAAGCTGCATTTCACCACCACCACTGGGACACACTACCTCTGACAGTGGGGCACTGTGTTTTCCAAGCTGCATTTCACCACCACTGGGACCCACAACCTCTGACAGTGGGACACTGGGTGTTCCAAGCTGCATTTCACCATCACCACTGGGACCCACAACCTCTGACAGTGGGGCACTGGGTGTTCCAAGCTGCATTTCACCACCACTGTGACCCACAATCTCTGTCAGTGGGGCACTGGGTGTTCCAAGCTGCATTTCACCACCACTGGGACCCACAACCTCTGACAGTGGGGCACTGGGTGTTCCAAGCTGCATTTCACCACCACTGGGACCCACAACCTCTGACAGTGGGGCACTGGGTGTTCCAAGCTGCCTTTCACCATCACTGGGACCCACAACCTCTGACAGTGGGGCACTGGGTGTTCCAAGCTGCATTTCACCATCACCACTGGGACCCACAACCTCTGACAGTGGGGCACTGGGTGTTCCAAGCTGCATTTCACCATCACCACTGGGACCCACAACCTCTGACAGTGGGGCACTGGGTGTTCCAAGCTGCATTTCACCACCACTGGGACCCACAACCTCTGACAGTGGGGCACTGGGTGTTACAAGCTGCATTTCACCATCACCACTGGGACCCACAACCTCTGACAGTGGGGCACTGGGTGTTCCAAGCTGCATTTCACCACCACTGGGACCCACAACCTCTGACAGTGGGGCACTGGGTGTTCCAAGCTGCATTTCACCATCACCACTGTGACCCACATCCTCTGACAGTGGGGCACTGGGTGTTCCAAGCTGCATTTCACCACCACTGGGACCCACAACCTCTGACAGTGGGGCACTGGGTGTTCCAAGCTGCATTTCACCATCACTGGGACCCACAACCTCTGACAGTGGGGCACTGGGTGTTCCAAGCTGCAGAGCTGCAGAACACCAAAGGGCAAAAAACGTTAGTGGGAGTTGTGTACAGACTTGCAAACAGTAGTCGTGATGTTGGGGAGGGCATCAAACAGGAAATTAGGGGTGCGTGCAATAAAGGTGCAGCAGTTATAATGGGTGACTTTAATATGCACATAGATTGGGCTAACCAAACTGGAAGCAATACGGTGGAGGAGGATTTTCTGGAGTGCATAAGGGATGGTTTTTTAGACCAATATGTCGAGGAACCAACTAGGGGGGAGGCCATCTTAGACTGGGTGTTATGTAATGAGAGAGGATTAATTAGCAATCTCGTTGTGCGAGGCCCCTTGGGGAAGAGTGACCATAATATGGTGGAATTCTGCATTGGGATGGAGAACGAAACAGTTAATTCAGAGACCATGGTCCAGAACTTAAAGAAGGCTAACTTTGAAGGTATGAGGCGTGAATTGGCTGGGATGGATTGGTGAATGATACTTAAGGGGTTGACTGTGGATGGGCAATGGCAGACATTTAGAGACCGCATGGATGAACCAAAACAATTGTACATTCCTGTCTGGCATAGAAATAAAAAAGGGAAGGTGGCTCAACCGTGGCTATCAAGGGAAATCAGGGATAGTATTAAAGCCAAGGAAGTGGCATACAAATTGGCCAGAAATAGCAGCGAACCTGGGGACTGGGAGAAATTTAGAACTCAGCAGAGGAGGACAAAGGGTTTGATTAGGGCAGGGAAAATGGAGTATGAGAAGAAGCTTGCAGGGAACATTAAGACGGATTGCAAAAGTTTCTCTAGATATGTAAAGAGAAAAAGGTTAGTAAAGACAAACGTAGGTCCCCTGCAGTCAGAATCAGGGGAAGTCATAACGGGGAACAAAGAAATGGCGGACCAATTGAACAAGTACTTTGGTTCGATATTCACGAAGGAGGACACGAACAACCTTCCGGTTATAAAAGGGGTCGGGGGGTCTAGTAAGGAGGAGGAACTGAGGGAAATCCTTATTAGCCAGGAAATTGTGTTGGGGAAATTGATGGGATTGAAGGCCGATAAATCCCCAGGGCCTGATGGACTGCATCCCAGAGTACTTAAGGAGGTGGCCTTGGAAATAGTGGATGCGTTGACAGTCATTTTCCAACATTCCATTGACTCTGGATCAGTTCCTATGGAGTGGAGGGTAGCCAATGTAACCCCACTTTTTAAAAAAGGAGGGAGAGAGAAAACAGGGAATTATAGACCGGTCAGCCTGACATCGGTAGTGGGTAAAATGATGGAATCAATTATTAAGGATGTCATAGCAGTGCATTTGGAAAGAGGTGACATGATAGGTCCAAGTCAGCATGGATTTGTGAAAGGGAAATCATGCTTGACAAATCTTCTGGAATTTTTTGAGGATGTTTCCAGTAGAGTGGATAAGGGAGAACCAGTTGATGTGGTATATTTGGACTTTCAGAAGGCGTTCGACAAGGTCCCACACAAGAGATTGATGTGCAAAGTTAGAGCACATGGGATTGGGGGTAGTGTACTGACATGGATTGAGAACTGGTTGTCAGACAGGAATCAAAGAGTAGGAGTAAATGGGTACTTTTCAGAATGGCAGGCAGTGACTAGTGGGGTACCGCAAGGTTCTGTGCTGGGGCCCCAGCTGTTTACACTGTACATTAATGATTTAGATGAGGGGATTAAATGTAGTATCTCCAAATTTGCGGATGACACTAAGTTGGGTGGCAGTGTGAGCTGCGAGGAGGATGCTGTGAGGCTGCAGAGCGACTTGGATAGGTTAGGTGAGTGGGCAAATGCATGGCAGATGAAGTATAATGTGGATAAATGTGAGGTTATCCACTTTGGTGGTAAAAACAGAGAGACAGACTATTATCTGAATGGTGACAGATTAGGAAAAGGGGAGGTGCAAAGAGACCTGGGTGTCATGGTACATCAGTCATTGAAGGTTGGCATGCGGTGCAGCAGGCGGTTAAGAAAGCAAATGGCATGTTGGCCTTCATAGCAAGGGGATTTGAGTACAGGGGCAGGGAGGTGTTGCTACAGTTGTACAGGGCATTGGTGAGGCCACACCTGGAGTATTGTGTACAGTTTTGGTCTCCTAACCTGAGGAAGGACATTCTTGCTATTGAGGGAGTGCAGCGAAGATTCACCAGACTGATTCCCGGGATGGTGGGACTGACCTATCAAGAAAGACTGGATCAACTGGGCTTGTATTCACTGGAGTTCAGAAGAATGAGAGGGGACCTCATAGAAACATATAAAATTCTGACGGGGTTAGACAGGTTAGATGCAGGAAGAATGTTCCCAATGTTGGGGAAGTCCAGAACCAGAGGTCACAGTCTAAGGATAAGGGGTAAGCCATTTAGGACCGAGATGCGGAGGAACTTCTTCACCCAGAGAGTGGTGAACCTGTGGAATTCTCTACCACAGAAAGTTGTTGAGGCCAATTCACTAAATATATTCAAAAAGGAGTTAGATGAGGTCCTTACTACTAGGGGGAATCAAGGGGTATGGCGAGAAAGCAGGAATGGGGTACTGAAGTTGAATGTTCAGCCATGAACTCATTGAATGGTGGTGCAGGCTAGAAGGGCCGAATGGCCTACTCCTGCACCTATTTTCTATGTTTCTATGTTTCTACCACCACTGGGACCCGCAACCTCTGACAGTGGGGCACTGGGTGTTCCAAGCTGAATTTCACCACCACCACTGGGACCCACAACCTCTGACAGTGGGACCCTGGGTGTTCCAAGCTGCATTTCACCACCACTGGGACCCACAACCTCTGACAGTGGGACACTGGTGTTCCAAGCTGCATTTCACCACCACTGGGACCCACAACCTCTGACAGTGGGGCACTGGGTGTTACAAGCTGCATTTCACCATCACCACTGGGACCCACAACCTCTGACAGTGGGGCACTGGGTGTTCCAAGCTGCATTTCACCACCACCACTGGGACCCACAACCTCTGACAGTGGGACCCTGGGTGTTCCAAGCTGCATTTCACCATCACCACTGGGACCCACAACCTCTGACCTTGGGGCACTGGGTGTTCCAAGCTGCATTTCACCATCACCACTGGGACCCACAACCTCTGACCTTGGGGCACTGGGTGTTACAAGCTGCATTTCACCATCACCACTGGGACCCACAACCTCTGACAGTGGAGCACTGGGTGTTCCAAGCTGCATTTCACCATCACTGGAACCCACAACCTCTGACATTGGGGCACTGGATGTTACAAGCTGCATTTCACCACCACCACTGGGACCCGCAACCTCTGACAGTGGACACTGGGTGTTCCAAGCTGCATTTCACCACCACCACTGGGACACACAACCTCTGACAGTGGGGCACTGGGTGTTCCAAGCTGCATTTCACCACCACTGGGACCCACAACCTCTGACAGTGGGGCACTGGGTGTTCCAAGCTGCATTTCACCATCACCACTGGGACCCACAACCTCTGACAGTGGGACACTGGGTGTTCCAAGCTGCATTTCACCATCACCACTGGGACCCACAACCTCTGACAGTGGGGCACTGGGTGTTCCAAGCTGCATTTCACCACCACTGGGACCCACAACCTCTGTCAGTGGGGCACTGGGTGTTCCAAGCTGCATTTCACCACCACTGGGACCCACAACCTCTGACAGTGGGGCACTGGGTGTTCCAAGCTGCATTTCACCACCACTGGGACCCACAACCTCTGACAGTGGGGCACTGGGTGTTCCAAGCTGCATTTCACCACCACTGGGACCCACAACCTCTGACAGTGGGACACTGGGTGTTCCAAGCTGCCTTTCACCATCACTGGGACCCACAACCTCTGACAGTGGGGCACTGGGTGTTCCAAGCTGCATTTCACCATCACCACTGGGACCCACAAGCTCTGACAGTGGGGCACTGGGTGTTCCAAGCTGCATTTCACCATCACCACCGGGACACGCAACCTCTGACAGTGGGACACTGGGTGTTCCAAGCTGCATTTCACCACCACCACTGGGACCCGCAACCTCTGACAGTGGGGCACTGGGTGTTCCAAGCTGCATTTCACCACCACCACTGGGACCCGCAACCTCTGACAGTGGGGCACTGGGTGTTCCAAGGTGCATTTCACCGCCACTGGGACACGCAACCTCTGACAGTGGGGCACTGGGTGTTCCAAACTGCATTTCACCACCACCACTGGGACCCACAACCTCTGACAGTGGGACACTGGGTGTTCCAAGGTGCATTTCACCACCACTAGGACCCACAACCTCTGACAGTGGGGCACTGGGTGTTCCAAGCTGCATTTCACCACCACCACTGGGACCCACAACCTCTGACAGTGGGGCACTGGATGTTCCAAGCTGCATTTCACCATCACCACTGGGACTCACAACCTCTGACAGTGGGGCACTGGGTGTTCCAAGCTGCATTTCACCACAACCACTGGGACCCACAACCTCTGACAGTGGGGCACTGGGTGTTCCAAGCTGCATTTCACCACCACCACTGGGACCCACAACCTCTGACAGTGGGGCACTGGGTGTTCCAAGCTGCATTTAATCATCACTGGGGCCTACAACCTCTGACAGTGGGGCACTGGGTGTTCCAAGCTGCATTTCACCACCACTGGGACCCACAACCTCTGGCAGTGGGCACTGGGTGTTACAAGCTGCATTTCACCATCACCACTGGGACCCACAACCTCTGACAGTGGGGCACTGGATGTTACAAGCTGCATTTCACCATCACCTCTGGGACCCACAACCTCTGACAGTGGGGCACTGGGTGTTCCAAGCTGCATTTCACCACCACTGGGACCCACAACCTCTGACAGTGGGGCACTGGGTGTTCCAAGCTGCATTTCACCATCACCACTGGGACCCACAACCTCTGACAGTGGACACTGGGTGTTCCAAGCTGCATTTCACCACCACTGGGACCCACAACCTCTGACAGTGGGGCACAGGGTGTTCCAAGCTGCATTTCACCACCACTGGGACCCACAACCTCTGGCAGTGGGGCACTGGGTGTTCCAAGCTGCATTTCACCACCAGTGGGACCCACAACCTCTGACAGTGGGGCACTGGGTGTTCCAAGCTGCATTTCACCACCACTGGGACCCACAACCTCTGACAGTGGGGCACTGGGTGTTCCAAGCTGCATTTCACCACCACCACTGGGACCCGCAACCTCTGACAGTGGGGCACTGGGTGTTCCAAGGTGCATTTCACCGCCACTGGGACACGCAACCTCTGACAGTGGGGCACTGGGTGTTCCAAACTGCATTTCACCACCACCACTGGGACCCACAACCTCTGACAGTGGGGCACTGGGTGTTCCAAGCTGCATTTCACCACCACTGGGACCCACAACCTCTGACAGTGGGGCACTGGGTGTTCCAAGCTGCATTTCACCACCACCACTGGGACCCACAACCTCTGACAGTGGGGCACTGGATGTTCCAAGCTGCATTTCACCATCACCACTGGGACCCACAACCTCTGACAGTGGGGCACTGGGTGTTCCAAGCTGCCTTTCACCACCACCACTGGGACCCACAACCTCTGACAGTGGGGCACTGGGTGTTCCAAGCTGCATTTCACCACCACCACTGGGACCCACAACCTCTGACAGTGGGGCACTGGGTGTTCCAAGCTGCATTTCATCATCACTGGGGCCCACAACCTCTGACAGTGGGGCACTGGGTGTTCCAAGCTGCATTTCACCACCACTGGGACCCACAACCTCTGGCAGTGGGGCACTGGGTGTTCCAAGCTGCATTTCACCCTCACCACTGGGACCCACAACCTCTGACAGTGGGGCACTGGGTGTTACAAGCTGCATTTCACCATCACCACTGGGACCCACAACCTCTGACAGTGGGGCCCTGGATGTTACAAGCTGCATTTCACCACCACTGGGACCTACAACCTCTGGCAGTGGGGCACTGGGTGTTCCAAGCTACATTTCACCACCACTGGGACCCACAACCTCTGACAGTGGGACACTGGATGTTCCAAGCTGAATTTCACCATCACTGGGGCCCACAACCTCTGACAGTGGGGCACTGGGTGTTACACGCTGCATTTCACCATCACCACTGGGACCCACAACCTCTGACAGTGGGGCACTGGATGTTACAAGCTGCATTTCACCATCACCTCTGGGACCCACAACCTCTGACAGTGGGGCACTGGGTGTTCCAAACTGCATTTCACCACCACTGGGACCCACAACCTCTGACAGTGGGGCACTGGGTGTTCCAAGCTGCATTTCACCATCACCACTGGGACCCACAACCTCTGACAGTGGGGCACTGGGTGTTCCACGCTGCATTTCACCATCACCACTGGGACCCACAACCTCTGACAGTGGGGCACTGGGTGTTACAAGCTGCATTTCACCACCACTGGGACCCACAACCTCTGACAGTGGGGCACTGGATGTTCCAAGCTGCATTTCACCACCACTGGGACCCACAACCTCTGACAGTGGGGCACTGGGTGTTCCAAGCTGCATTTCACCATCACCACTGGGACCCACAACCTCTGACAGTGGGGCACTGGATGTTCCAAGCTGCATTTCACCACCACCACGGGGACCCACAAACTCTGACAGTGGGGCACTGGGTGTTCCAAGCTGCATTTCACCACCACTGGGACCCACAACCTCTGACAGTGGGACACTGGGTGTTCCAAGCTGCATTTCACCACCACTGGGACCCACAACCTCTGACAGTGGGGCACTGGGTGTTCCAAGCTGCATTTCACCATCACCACTGGAACCATCAACCTCTGACAGTGGGACACTGGGTGTTCCAAGCTGCATTTCACCATCACCACTGGGACCCACAACCTCTGACAGTGGGGCACTGGGTGTTCCAAGCTGCATTTCACCACCACTGGGACCCACAACCTCTGACAGTGGGGCACTGGGTGTTACATGCTGCATTTCACCACCACTGGGACCCACAACCTCTGACAGTGGGACACTGGGTGTTCCAAGCTGCATTTCACCACCACTGGGACCCACAACCTCTGACAGTGGGGCATTGGGTGTTCCAAGCTGCATTTCACCACCACTGGGACCCACAACCTCTGACAGTGGGACACTGGGTGTTCCATGCTGCATTTCACCACCACTGGGACCCACAACCTCTGACAGTGGGGCACTGGGTGTTCCAAGCTGCATTTCACCATCACCACTGGAACCCACAACCTCTGACAGTGGGACACTGGGTGTTCCAAGCTGCATTTCACCATCACCACTGGGACCCACAACCTCTGACAGTGGGCACTGGGTGTTCCAAGCTGCATTTCACCACCACCACTGGGACCCACACCCTCTGACAGTGGGACACTGGGTGTTACATGCTGCATTTCACCACCACTGGGACCCACAACCTCTGACAGTGGGGCACTGGGTGTTCCAAGCTGCATTTCATCACCACTGGGACCCACAACCTCTGACAGTGGGGCACTGGGTGTTCCAAGCTGCATTTCACCACCACCACTGGGACCCACAACCTCTGACAGTGGGACCCTGGGTGTTCCAAGCTGCATTTCACCATCACCACTGGGACCCACAACCTCTGACCTTGGGGCACTGGGTGTTCCAAGCTGCATTTCACCATCACCACTGGGACCCACAACCTCTGACCTTGGGGCACTGGGTGTTACAAGCTGAATTTCACCATCACCACTGGGACCCACAACCTCTGACAGTGGAGCACGGGGTGTTCCAAGCTGCATTTCACCATCACTGGAACCCACAACCTCTGACATTGGGGCACTGGATGTTACAAGCTGCATTTCACCACCACCACTGGGACCCGCAACCTCTGACAGTGGACACTGGTGTTCCAAGCTGCATTTCACCACCACCACTGGGACACACTACCTCTGACAGTGGGGCACTGGGTGTTCCAAGCTGCATTTCACCACCACTGGGACCCACAACCTCTGACAGTGGGACACTGGGTGTTCCAAGCTGCATTTCACCATCACCACTGGGACCCACAACCTCTGACAGTGGGGCACTGGGTGTTCCAAGCTGCATGTCACCACCACTGGGACCCACAATCTCTGTCAGTGGGGCACTGGGTGTTCCAAGCTGCATTTCACCACCACTGGGACCCACAACCTCTGACAGTGGGACCCTGGGTGTTCCAAGCTGCATTTCACCATCACCACTGGGACCCACAACCTCTGACCTTGGGGCACTGGGTGTTCCAAGCTGCATTTCACCATCACCACTGGGACCCACAACCTCTGACCTTGGGGCACTGGGTGTTACAAGCTGAATTTCACCATCACCACTGGGACCCACAACCTCTGACAGTGGACACTGGTGTTCCAAGCTGCATTTCACCACCACCACTGGGACACACTACCTCTGACAGTGGGGCACTGTGTTTTCCAAGCTGCATTTCACCACCACTGGGACCCACAACCTCTGACAGTGGGACACTGGGTGTTCCAAGCTGCATTTCACCATCACCACTGGGACCCACAACCTCTGACAGTGGGGCACTGGGTGTTCCAAGCTGCATTTCACCACCACTGTGACCCACAATCTCTGTCAGTGGGGCACTGGGTGTTCCAAGCTGCATTTCACCACCACTGGGACCCACAACCTCTGACAGTGGGGCACTGGGTGTTCCAAGCTGCATTTCACCACCACTGGGACCCACAACCTCTGACAGTGGGGCACTGGGTGTTCCAAGCTGCCTTTCACCATCACTGGGACCCACAACCTCTGACAGTGGGGCACTGGGTGTTCCAAGCTGCATTTCACCATCACCACTGGGACCCACAACCTCTGACAGTGGGGCACTGGGTGTTCCAAGCTGCATTTCACCATCACCACTGGGACCCACAACCTCTGACAGTGGGGCACTGGGTGTTCCAAGCTGCATTTCACCACCACTGGGACCCACAACCTCTGACAGTGGGGCACTGGGTGTTACAAGCTGCATTTCACCATCACCACTGGGACCCACAACCTCTGACAGTGGGGCACTGGGTGTTCCAAGCTGCATTTCACCACCACTGGGACCCACAACCTCTGACAGTGGGGCACTGGGTGTTCCAAGCTGCATTTCACCATCACCACTGGGACCCACAACCTCTGACAGTGGGGCACTGGGTGTTCCAAGCTGCATTTCACCACCACTGGGACCCACAACCTCTGACAGTGGGGCACTGGGTGTTACAAGCTGCATTTCACCATCACCACTGGGACCCACAACCTCTGACAGTGGGGCACTGGGTGTTCCAAGCTGCATTTCACCACCACTGGGACCCACAACCTCTGACAGTGGGGCACTGGGTGTTCCAAGCTGCATTTCACCATCACTGGGACCCACAACCTCTGACAGTGGGGCACTGGGTGTTCCAAGCTGCAGAGCTGCAGAACACCAAAGGGCAAAAAACGTTAGTGGGAGTTGTGTACAGACTTGCAAACAGTAGTCGTGATGTTGGGCAGGGCATCAAACAGGAAATTAGGGGTGCGTGCAATAAAGGTGCAGCAGTTATAATGGGTGACTTTAATATGCACATAGATTGGGCTAACCAAACTGGAAGCAATACGGTGGAGGAGGATTTTCTGGAGTGCATAAGGGATGGTTTTTTTAGACCAATATGTCGAGGAACCAACTAGGGGGGAGGCCATCTTAGACTGGGTGTTATGTAATGAGAGAGGATTAATTAGCAATCTCGTTGTGCGAGGCCCCTTGGGGAAGAGTGACCATAATATGGTGGAATTCTGCATTGGGATGGAGAACGAAACAGTTAATTCAGAGACCATGGTCCAGAACTTAAAGAAGGCTAACTTTGAAGGTATGAGGCGTGAATTGGCTGGGATGGATTGGTGAATGATACTTAAGGGGTTGACTGTGGATGGGCAATGGCAGACATTTAGAGACCGCATGGATGAACTACAACAATTGTACATTCCTGTCTGGCATAGAAATAAAAAAGGGAAGGTGGCTCAACCGTGGCTATCAAGGGAAATCAGGGATAGTATTAAAGCCAAGGAAGTGGCATACAAATTGGCCAGAAATAGCAGCGAACCTGGGGACTGGGAGAAATTTAGAACTCAGCAGAGGAGGACAAAGGGTTTGATTAGGGCAGGGAAAATGGAGTATGAGAAGAAGCTTGCAGGGAACATTAAGACGGATTGCAAAAGTTTCTCTAGATATGTAAAGAGAAAAAGGTTAGTAAAGACAAACGTAGGTCCCCTGCAGTCAGAATCAGGGGAAGTCATAACGGGGAACAAAGAAATGGCGGACCAATTGAACAAGTACTTTGGTTCGATATTCACGAAGGAGGACACGAACAACCTTCCGGTTATAAAAGGGGTCGGGGGGTCTAGTAAGGAGGAGGAACTGAGGGAAATCCTTATTAGCCAGGAAATTGTGTTGGGGAAATTGATGGGATTGAAGGCCGATAAATCCCCAGGGCCTGATGGACTGCATCCCAGAGTACTTAAGGAGGTGGCCTTGGAAATAGTGGATGCGTTGACAGTCATTTTCCAACATTCCATTGACTCTGGATCAGTTCCTATGGAGTGGAGGGTAGCCAATGTAACCCCACTTTTTAAAAAAGGAGGGAGAGAGAAAACAGGGAATTATAGACCGGTCAGCCTGACATCGGTAGTGGGTAAAATGATGGAATCAATTATTAAGGATGTCATAGCAGTGCATTTGGAAAGAGGTGACATGATAGGTCCAAGTCAGCATGGATTTGTGAAAGGGAAATCATGCTTGACAAATCTTCTGGAATTTTTTGAGGATGTTTCCAGTAGAGTGGATAAGGGAGAACCAGTTGATGTGGTATATTTGGACTTTCAGAAGGCGTTCGACAAGGTCCCACACAAGAGATTGATGTGCAAAGTTAGAGCACATGGGATTGGGGGTAGTGTACTGACATGGATTGAGAACTGGTTGTCAGACAGGAAGCAAAGAGTAGGAGTAAATGGGTACTTTTCAGAATGGCAGGCAGTGACTAGTGGGGTACCGCAAGGTTCTGTGCTGGGGCCCCAGCTGTTTACACTGTACATTAATGATTTAGATGAGGGGATTAAATGTAGTATCTCCAAATTTGCGGATGACACTAAGTTGGGTGGCAGTGTGAGCTGCGAGGAGGATGCTGTGAGGCTGCAGAGCGACTTGGATAGGTTAGGTGAGTGGGCAAATGCATGGCAGATGAAGTATAATGTGGATAAATGTGAGGTTATCCACTTTGGTGGTAAAAACAGAGAGACAGACTATTATCTGAATGGTGACAGATTAGGAAAAGGGGAGGTGCAAAGAGACCTGGGTGTCATGGTACATCAGTCATTGAAGGTTGGCATGCGGTGCAGCAGGCGGTTAAGAAAGCAAATGGCATGTTGGCCTTCATAGCAAGGGGATTTGAGTACAGGGGCAGGGAGGTGTTGCTACAGTTGTACAGGGCATTGGTGAGGCCACACCTGGAGTATTGTGTACAGTTTTGGTCTCCTAACCTGAGGAAGGACATTCTTGCTATTGAGGGAGTGCAGCGAAGATTCACCAGACTGATTCCCGGGATGGTGGGACTGACCTATCAAGAAAGACTGGATCAACTGGGCTTGTATTCACTGGAGTTCAGAAGAATGAGAGGGGACCTCATAGAAACATATAAAATTCTGACGGGGTTAGACAGGTTAGATGCAGGAAGAATGTTCCCAATGTTGGGGAAGTCCAGAACCAGAGGTCACAGTCTAAGGATAAGGGGTAAGCCATTTAGGACCGAGATGCGGAGGAACTTCTTCACCCAGAGAGTGGTGAACCTGTGGAATTCTCTACCACAGAAAGTTGTTGAGGCCAATTCACTAAATATATTCAAAAAGGAGTTAGATGAGGTCCTTACTACTAGGGGGAATCAAGGGGTATGGCGAGAAAGCAGGAATGGGGTACTGAAGTTGAATGTTCAGCCATGAACTCATTGAATGGTGGTGCAGGCTAGAAGGGCCGAATGGCCTACTCCTGCACCTATTTTCTATGTTTCTATGTTTCTACCACCACTGGGACCCGCAACCTCTGACAGTGGGGCACTGGGTGTTCCAAGCTGAATTTCACCACCACCACTGGGACCCACAACCTCTGACAGTGGGACCCTGGGTGTTCCAAGCTGCATTTCACCACCACTGGGACCCACAACCTCTGACAGTGGGACACTGGTGTTCCAAGCTGCATTTCACCACCACTGGGACCCACAACCTCTGACAGTGGGGCACTGGGTGTTACAAGCTGCATTTCACCATCACCACTGGGACCCACAACCTCTGACAGTGGGGCACTGGGTGTTCCAAGCTGCATTTCACCACCACCACTGGGACCCACAACCTCTGACAGTGGGACCCTGGGTGTTCCAAGCTGCATTTCACCATCACCACTGGGACCCACAACCTCTGACCTTGGGGCACTGGGTGTTCCAAGCTGCATTTCACCATCACCACTGGGACCCACAACCTCTGACCTTGGGGCACTGGGTGTTACAAGCTGCATTTCACCATCACCACTGGGACCCACAACCTCTGACAGTGGAGCACTGGGTGTTCCAAGCTGCATTTCACCATCACTGGAACCCACAACCTCTGACATTGGGGCACTGGATGTTACAAGCTGCATTTCACCACCACCACTGGGACCCGCAACCTCTGACAGTGGACACTGGGTGTTCCAAGCTGCATTTCACCACCACCACTGGGACACACAACCTCTGACAGTGGGGCACTGGGTGTTCCAAGCTGCATTTCACCACCACTGGGACCCACAACCTCTGACAGTGGGGCACTGGGTGTTCCAAGCTGCATTTCACCATCACCACTGGGACCCACAACCTCTGACAGTGGGACACTGGGTGTTCCAAGCTGCATTTCACCATCACCACTGGGACCCACAACCTCTGACAGTGGGGCACTGGGTGTTCCAAGCTGCATTTCACCACCACTGGGACCCACAACCTCTGTCAGTGGGGCACTGGGTGTTCCAAGCTGCATTTCACCACCACTGGGACCCACAACCTCTGACAGTGGGGCACTGGGTGTTCCAAGCTGCATTTCACCACCACTGGGACCCACAACCTCTGACAGTGGGGCACTGGGTGTTCCAAGCTGCATTTCACCACCACTGGGACCCACAACCTCTGACAGTGGGACACTGGGTGTTCCAAGCTGCCTTTCACCATCACTGGGACCCACAACCTCTGACAGTGGGGCACTGGGTGTTCCAAGCTGCATTTCACCATCACCACTGGGACCCACAAGCTCTGACAGTGGGGCACTGGGTGTTCCAAGCTGCATTTCACCATCACCACCGGGACACGCAACCTCTGACAGTGGGACACTGGGTGTTCCAAGCTGCATTTCACCACCACTGGGACCCACAACCTCTGTCAGTGGGGCACTGGGTGTTCCAAGCTGCATTTCACCACCACTGGGACCCACAACCTCTGACAGTGGGGCACTGGGTGTTCCAAGCTGCATTTCACCACCACTGGGACCCACAACCTCTGACAGTGGGGCACTGGGTGTTCCAAGCTGCATTTCACCATCACCACTGGGACCCACAACCTCTGACAGTGGACACTGGGTGTTCCAAGCTGCATTTCACCACCACTGGGACCCACAACCTCTGACAGTGGGGCACAGGGTGTTCGAAGCTGCATTTCACCACCACTGGGACCCACAACCTCTGGCAGTGGGGCACTGGGTGTTCCAAGCTGCATTTCACCACCAGTGGGACCCACAACCTCTGACAGTGGGGCACCGGGTGTTCCAAGCTGCATTTCACCACCACTGGGACCCACAACCTCTGACAGTGGGGCACTGGGTGTTCCAAGCTGCATTTCACCACCACTGGGACTCACAACCTCTGACAGTGGGGCAGTGGGTGTTCCAAGCTGCATTTCACCACCACTGGGACCCACAACCTCTGACAGTGGGGCACTGGGTGTTCCACGCTGCATTTCACCATCACCACTGGGACCCACAAGCTCTGACAGTGGGGCACTGGGTGTTCCAAGCTGCATTTCACCATCACCACCGGGACACGCAACCTCTGACAGTGGGACACTGGGTGTTCCAAGCTGCATTTCACCACCACCACTGGGACCCGCAACCTCTGACAGTGGGGCACTGGGTGTTCCAAGCTGCATTTCACCACCACCACTGGGACCCGCAACCTCTGACAGTGGGGCACTGGGTGTTCCAAGGTGCATTTCACCGCCACTGGGACACGCAACCTCTGACAGTGGGGCACTGGGTGTTCCAAACTGCATTTCACCACCACCACTGGGACCCACAACCTCTGACAGTGGGGCACTGGGTGTTCCAAGCTGCATTTCACCACCACTAGGACCCACAACCTCTGACAGTGGGGCACTGGGTGTTCCAAGCTGCATTTCACCACCACCACTGGGACCCACAACCTCTGACAGTGGGGCACTGGATGTTCCAAGCTGCATTTCACCATCACCACTGGGACCCACAACCTCTGACAGTGGGGCACTGGGTGTTCCAAGCTGCATTTCACCACCACCACTGGGACCCACAACCTCTGACAGTGGGGCACTGGGTGTTCCAAGCTGCATTTCACCACCACCACTGGGACCCACAACCTCTGACAGTGGGGCACTGGGTGTTCCAAGCTGCATTTCATCATCACTGGGGCCCACAACCTCTGACAGTGGGGCACTGGGTGTTCCAAGCTGCATTTCACCACCACTGGGACCCACAACCTCTGGCAGTGGGGCACTGGGTGTTCCAAGCTGCATTTCACCCTCACCACTGGGACCCACAACCTCTGACAGTGGGGCACTGGGTGTTACAAGCTGCATTTCACCATCACCACTGGGACCCACAACCTCTGACAGTGGGGCCCTGGATGTTACAAGCTGCATTTCACCACCACTGGGACCTACAACCTCTGGCAGTGGGGCACTGGGTGTTCCAAGCTACATTTCACCACCACTGGGACCCACAACCTCTGACAGTGGGACACTGGATGTTCCAAGCTGAATTTCACCATCACTGGGGCCCACAACCTCTGACAGTGGGGCACTGGGTGTTACACGCTGCATTTCACCATCACCACTGGGACCCACAACCTCTGACAGTGGGGCACTGGATGTTACAAGCTGCATTTCACCATCACCTCTGGGACCCACAACCTCTGACAGTGGGGCACTGGGTGTTCCAAACTGCATTTCACCACCACTGGGACCCACAACCTCTGACAGTGGGGCACTGGGTGTTCCAAGCTGCATTTCACCATCACCACTGGGACCCACAACCTCTGACAGTGGGGCACTGGGTGTTCCACGCTGCATTTCACCATCACCACTGGGACCCACAACCTCTGACAGTGGGGCACTGGGTGTTACAAGCTGCATTTCACCACCACTGGGACCCACAACCTCTGACAGTGGGGCACTGGATGTTCCAAGCTGCATTTCACCACCACTGGGACCCACAACCTCTGACAGTGGGGCACTGGGTGTTCCAAGCTGCATTTCACCATCACCACTGGGACCCACAACCTCTGACAGTGGGGCACTGGATGTTCCAAGCTGCATTTCACCACCACCACGGGGACCCACAAACTCTGACAGTGGGGCACTGGGTGTTCCAAGCTGCATTTCACCACCACTGGGACCCACAACCTCTGACAGTGGGACACTGGGTGTTCCAAGCTGCATTTCACCACCACTGGGACCCACAACCTCTGACAGTGGGGCACTGGGTGTTCCAAGCTGCATTTCACCATCACCACTGGAACCATCAACCTCTGACAGTGGGACACTGGGTGTTCCAAGCTGCATTTCACCATCACCACTGGGACCCACAACCTCTGACAGTGGGGCACTGGGTGTTCCAAGCTGCATTTCACCACCACTGGGACCCACAACCTCTGACAGTGGGGCACTGGGTGTTACATGCTGCATTTCACCACCACTGGGACCCACAACCTCTGACAGTGGGACACTGGGTGTTCCAAGCTGCATTTCACCACCACTGGGACCCACAACCTCTGACAGTGGGGCATTGGGTGTTCCAAGCTGCATTTCACCACCACTGGGACCCACAACCTCTGACAGTGGGACACTGGGTGTTCCATGCTGCATTTCACCACCACTGGGACCCACAACCTCTGACAGTGGGGCACTGGGTGTTCCAAGCTGCATTTCACCATCACCACTGGAACCCACAACCTCTGACAGTGGGACACTGGGTGTTCCAAGCTGCATTTCACCATCACCACTGGGACCCACAACCTCTGACAGTGGGCACTGGGTGTTCCAAGCTGCATTTCACCACCACCACTGGGACCCACACCCTCTGACAGTGGGACACTGGGTGTTACATGCTGCATTTCACCACCACTGGGACCCACAACCTCTGACAGTGGGGCACTGGGTGTTCCAAGCTGCATTTCATCACCACTGGGACCCACAACCTCTGACAGTGGGGCACTGGGTGTTCCAAGCTGCATTTCACCACCACCACTGGGACCCACAACCTCTGACAGTGGGACCCTGGGTGTTCCAAGCTGCATTTCACCATCACCACTGGGACCCACAACCTCTGACCTTGGGGCACTGGGTGTTCCAAGCTGCATTTCACCATCACCACTGGGACCCACAACCTCTGACCTTGGGGCACTGGGTGTTACAAGCTGAATTTCACCATCACCACTGGGACCCACAACCTCTGACAGTGGAGCATGGGGTGTTCCAAGCTGCATTTCACCATCACAGGAACCCACAACCTCTGACATTGGGGCACTGGATGTTACAAGCTGCATTTCACCACCACCACTGGGACCCGCAACCTCTGACAGTGGACACTGGTGTTCCAAGCTGCATTTCACCACCACCACTGGGACACACTACCTCTGACAGTGGGGCACTGGGTGTTCCAAGCTGCATTTCACCACCACTGGGACCCACAACCTCTGACAGTGGGACACTGGGTGTTCCAAGCTGCATTTCACCATCACCACTGGGACCCACAACCTCTGACAGTGGGGCACTGGGTGTTCCAAGCTGCATGTCACCACCACTGGGACCCACAATCTCTGTCAGTGGGGCACTGGGTGTTCCAAGCTGCATTTCACCACCACTGGGACCCACAACCTCTGACAGTGGGACCCTGGGTGTTCCAAGCTGCATTTCACCATCACCACTGGGACCCACAACCTCTGACCTTGGGGCACTGGGTGTTCCAAGCTGCATTTCACCATCACCACTGGGACCCACAACCTCTGACCTTGGGGCACTGGGTGTTACAAGCTGAATTTCACCATCACCACTGGGACCCACAACCTCTGACAGTGGACACTGGTGTTCCAAGCTGCATTTCACCACCACCACTGGGACACACTACCTCTGACAGTGGGGCACTGTGTTTTCCAAGCTGCATTTCACCACCACTGGGACCCACAACCTCTGACAGTGGGACACTGGGTGTTCCAAGCTGCATTTCACCATCACCACTGGGACCCACAACCTCTGACAGTGGGGCACTGGGTGTTCCAAGCTGCATTTCACCACCACTGTGACCCACACTCTCTGTCAGTGGGGCACTGGGTGTTCCAAGCTGCATTTCACCACCACTGGGACCCACAACCTCTGACAGTGGGGCACTGGGTGTTCCAAGCTGCATTTCACCACCACTGGGACCCACAACCTCTGACAGTGGGGCACTGGGTGTTCCAAGCTGCCTTTCACCATCACTGGGACCCACAACCTCTGACAGTGGGGCACTGGGTGTTCCAAGCTGCATTTCACCATCACCACTGGGACCCACAACCTCTGACAGTGGGGCACTGGGTGTTCCAAGCTGCATTTCACCATCACCACTGGGACCCACAACCTCTGACAGTGGGGCACTGGGTGTTCCAAGCTGCATTTCACCACCACTGGGACCCACAACCTCTGACAGTGGGGCACTGGGTGTTACAAGCTGCATTTCACCATCACCACTGGGACCCACAACCTCTGACAGTGGGGCACTGGGTGTTCCAAGCTGCATTTCACCACCACTGGGACCCACAACCTCTGACAGTGGGGCACTGGGTGTTCCAAGCTGCATTTCACCATCACCACTGTGACCCACATCCTCTGACAGTGGGGCACTGGGTGTTCCAAGCTGCATTTCACCACCACTGGGACCCACAACCTCTGACAGTGGGGCACTGGGTGTTCCAAGCTGCATTTCACCATCACTGGGACCCACAACCTCTGACAGTGGGGCACTGGGTGTTCCAAGCTGCAGAGCTGCAGAACACCAAAGGGCAAAAAACGTTAGTGGGAGTTGTGTACAGACTTGCAAACAGTAGTCGTGATGTTGGGGAGGGCATCAAACAGGAAATTAGGGGTGCGTGCAATAAAGGTGCAGCAGTTATAATGGGTGACTTTAATATGCACATAGATTGGGCTAACCAAACTGGAAGCAATACGGTGGAGGAGGATTTTCTGGAGTGCATAAGGGATGGTTTTTTAGACCAATATGTCGAGGAACCAACTAGGGGGGAGGCCATCTTAGACTGGGTGTTATGTAATGAGAGAGGATTAATTAGCAATCTCGTTGTGCGAGGCCCCTTGGGGAAGAGTGACCATAATATGGTGGAATTCTGCATTGGGATGGAGAACGAAACAGTTAATTCAGAGACCATGGTCCAGAACTTAAAGAAGGCTAACTTTGAAGGTATGAGGCGTGAATTGGCTGGGATGGATTGGTGAATGATACTTAAGGGGTTGACTGTGGATGGGCAATGGCAGACATTTAGAGACCGCATGGATGAACCAAAACAATTGTACATTCCTGTCTGGCATAGAAATAAAAAAGGGAAGGTGGCTCAACCGTGGCTATCAAGGGAAATCAGGGATAGTATTAAAGCCAAGGAAGTGGCATACAAATTGGCCAGAAATAGCAGCGAACCTGGGGACTGGGAGAAATTTAGAACTCAGCAGAGGAGGACAAAGGGTTTGATTAGGGCAGGGAAAATGGAGTATGAGAAGAAGCTTGCAGGGAACATTAAGACGGATTGCAAAAGTTTCTCTAGATATGTAAAGAGAAAAAGGTTAGTAAAGACAAACGTAGGTCCCCTGCAGTCAGAATCAGGGGAAGTCATAACGGGGAACAAAGAAATGGCGGACCAATTGAACAAGTACTTTGGTTCGATATTCACGAAGGAGGACACGAACAACCTTCCGGTTATAAAAGGGGTCGGGGGGTCTAGTAAGGAGGAGGAACTGAGGGAAATCCTTATTAGCCAGGAAATTGTGTTGGGGAAATTGATGGGATTGAAGGCCGATAAATCCCCAGGGCCTGATGGACTGCATCCCAGAGTACTTAAGGAGGTGGCCTTGGAAATAGTGGATGCGTTGACAGTCATTTTCCAACATTCCATTGACTCTGGATCAGTTCCTATGGAGTGGAGGGTAGCCAATGTAACCCCACTTTTTAAAAAAGGAGGGAGAGAGAAAACAGGGAATTATAGACCGGTCAGCCTGACATCGGTAGTGGGTAAAATGATGGAATCAATTATTAAGGATGTCATAGCAGTGCATTTGGAAAGAGGTGACATGATAGGTCCAAGTCAGCATGGATTTGTGAAAGGGAAATCATGCTTGACAAATCTTCTGGAATTTTTTGAGGATGTTTCCAGTAGAGTGGATAAGGGAGAACCAGTTGATGTGGTATATTTGGACTTTCAGAAGGCGTTCGACAAGGTCCCACACAAGAGATTGATGTGCAAAGTTAGAGCACATGGGATTGGGGGTAGTGTACTGACATGGATTGAGAACTGGTTGTCAGACAGGAAGCAAAGAGTAGGAGTAAATGGGTACTTTTCAGAATGGCAGGCAGTGACTAGTGGGGTACCGCAAGGTTCTGTGCTGGGGCCCCAGCTGTTTACACTGTACATTAATGATTTAGATGAGGGGATTAAATGTAGTATCTCCAAATTTGCGGATGACACTAAGTTGGGTGGCAGTGTGAGCTGCGAGGAGGATGCTGTGAGGCTGCAGAGCGACTTGGATAGGTTAGGTGAGTGGGCAAATGCATGGCAGATGAAGTATAATGTGGATAAATGTGAGGTTATCCACTTTGGTGGTAAAAACAGAGAGACAGACTATTATCTGAATGGTGACAGATTAGGAAAAGGGGAGGTGCAAAGAGACCTGGGTGTCATGGTACATCAGTCATTGAAGGTTGGCATGCGGTGCAGCAGGCGGTTAAGAAAGCAAATGGCATGTTGGCCTTCATAGCAAGGGGATTTGAGTACAGGGGCAGGGAGGTGTTGCTACAGTTGTACAGGGCATTGGTGAGGCCACACCTGGAGTATTGTGTACAGTTTTGGTCTCCTAACCTGAGGAAGGACATTCTTGCTATTGAGGGAGTGCAGCGAAGATTCACCAGACTGATTCCCGGGATGGTGGGACTGACCTATCAAGAAAGACTGGATCAACTGGGCTTGTATTCACTGGAGTTCAGAAGAATGAGAGGGGACCTCATAGAAACATATAAAATTCTGACGGGGTTAGACAGGTTAGATGCAGGAAGAATGTTCCCAATGTTGGGGAAGTCCAGAACCAGAGGTCACAGTCTAAGGATAAGGGGTAAGCCATTTAGGACCGAGATGCGGAGGAACTTCTTCACCCAGAGAGTGGTGAACCTGTGGAATTCTCTACCACAGAAAGTTGTTGACGCCAATTCACTAAATATATTCAAAAAGGAGTTAGATGAGGTCCTTACTACTAGGGGGAATCAAGGGGTATGGCGAGAAAGCAGGAATGGGGTACTGAAGTTGAATGTTCAGCCATGAACTCATTGAATGGTGGTGCAGGCTAGAAGGGCCGAATGGCCTACTCCTGCACCTATTCTCTATGTTTCTATGTTTCTACCACCACTGGGACCCGCAACCTCTGACAGTGGGGCACTGGGTGTTCCAAGCTGCATTTCACCACCACCACTGGGACCCACAACCTCTGACAGTGGGACCCTGGGTGTTCCAAGCTGCATTTCACCACCACTGGGACCCACAACCTCTGACAGTGGGACACTGGTGTTGCAAGCTGCATTTCACCACCACTGGGACCCACAATCTCTGACAGTGGGGCACTGGGTGTTACAAGCTGCATTTCACCATCACCACTGGGACCCACAACCTCTGACAGTGGGGCACTGGGTGTTCCAAGCTGCATTTCACCACCACCACTGGGACCCACAACCTCTGACAGTGGGACCCTGGGTGTTCCAAGCTGCATTTCACCATCACCACTGGGACCCACAACCTCTGACCTTGGGGCACTGGGTGTTCCAAGTTGCATTTCACCATCACCACTGGGACCCACAACCTCTGACCTTGGGGCACTGGGTGTTACAAGCTGCATTTCACCATCACCACTGGGACCCACAACCTCTGACAGTGGAGCACTGGGTGTTCCAAGCTGCATTTCACCATCACTGGAACCCACAACCTCTGACATTGGGGCACTGGATGTTACAAGCTGCATTTCACCACCACCACTGGGACCCGCAACCTCTGACAGTGGACACTGGGTGTTCCAAGCTGCATTTCACCACCACCACTGGGACACACAACCTCTGACAGTGGGGCACTGGGTGTTCCAAGCTGCATTTCACCACCACTGGGACCCACAACCTCTGACAGTGGGGCACTAGGTGTTCCAAGCTGCATTTCACCATCACCACTGGGACCCACAACCTCTGACAGTGGGACACTGGGTGTTCCAAGCTGCATTTCACCATCACCACTGGGACCCACAACCTCTGACAGTGGGGCACTGGGTGTTACAAGCTGCATTTCACCACCACTGGGACCCACAACCTCTGTCAGTGGGGCACTGGGTGTTCCAAGCTGCATTTCACCACCACTGGGACCCACAACCTCTGACAGTGGGGCACTGGGTGTTCCAAGCTGCATTTCACCACCACTGGGACCCACAACCTCTGACAGTGGGGCACTGGGTGTTCCAAGCTGCATTTCACCACCACTGGGACCCACAACCTCTGACAGTGGGACACTGGGTGTTCCAAGCTGCCTTTCACCATCACTGGGACCCACAACCTCTGACAGTGGGGCACTGGGTGTTCCAAGCTGCATTTCACCATCACCACTGGGACCCACAAGCTCTGACAGTGGGGCACTGGGTGTTCCAAGCTGCATTTCACCATCACCACCGGGACACGCAACCTCTGACAGTGGGACACTGGGTGTTCCAAGCTGCATTTCACCACCACCACTGGGACCCGCAACCTCTGACAGTGGGGCACTGGGTGTTCCAAGCTGCATTTCACCACCACCACTGGGACCCGCAACCTCTGACAGTGGGGCACTGGGTGTTCCAAGGTGCATTTCACCGCCACTGGGACAGGCAACCTCTGACAGTGGGGCACTGGGTGTTCCAAACTGAATTTCACCACCACCACTGGGACCCACAACCTCTGACAGTTGGGCACTGGGTGTTCCAAGCTGCATTTCACCACCACTAGGACCCACAACCTCTGACAGTGGGGCACTGGGTGTTCCAAGCTGCATTTCACCACCACCACTGGGACCCACAACCTCTGACAGTGGGGCACTGGATGTTCCAAGCTGCATTTCACCATCACCACTGGGACCCACAACCTCTGACAGTGGGGCACTGGGTGTTCCAAGCTGCATTTCACCACCACCACTGGGACCCACAACCTCTGACAGTGGGGCACTGGGTGTTCCAAGCTGCATTTCACCACCACCACTGGGACCCACAACCTCTGACAGTGGGGCACTGGGTTTTCCAAGCTGCATTTCATCATCACTGGGGCCTACAACCTCTGACAGTGGGGCACTGGGTGTTCCAAGCTGCATTTCACCACCACTGGGACCCACAACCTCTGGCAGTGGGGCACTGGGTGTTCCAAGCTGCATTTCACCCTCACCACTGGGACCCACAACCTCTGACAGTGGGGCACTGGGTGTTACAAGCTGCATTTCACCATCACCACTGGGACCCACAACCTCTGACAGTGGGGCACTGGATGTTACAAGCTGCATTTCACCACCACTGGGACCTACAACCTCTGGCAGTGGGGCACTGGGTGTTCCAAGCTACATTTCACCACCACTGGGACCCACAACCTCTGACAGTGGGACACTGGATGTTCCAAGCTGAATTTCACCATCACTGGGACCCACAACCTCTGACAGTGGGGCACTGGATGTTACAAGCTGCATTTCACCACCACTGGGACCCACAACCTCTGACAGTGGGGCACTGGGTGTTCCAAGCTGCATTTCACCACCACTGGGACCCACAACCTCTGACAGTGGGGCACTGGGTGTTCCAAGCTGCATTTCACCATCACCACTGGGACCCACAACCTCTGACAGTGGACACTGGGTGTTCCAAGCTGCATTTCACCACCACTGGGACCCACAACCTCTGACAGTGGGGCACAGGGTGTTCCAAGCTGCATTTCACCACCACTGGGACCCACAACCTCTGGCAGTGGGGCACTGGGTGTTCCAAGCTGCATTTCACCACCACTGGGACCCACAACCTCTGACAGTGGGGCACTGGGTGTTCCAAGCTGCATTTCACCACCACTGGGACCCACAACCTCTGACAGTGGGGCACTGGGTGTTCCAAGCTGCATTTCACCACCGCTGGGACTCACAACCTCTGACAGTGGGGCAGTGGGTGTTCCAAGCTGCATTTCACCACCACTGGGACCCACAACCTCTGACAGTGGGGCACTGGGTGTTCCACGCTGCATTTCACCATCACCACTGGGACCCACAAGCTCTGACAGTGGGGCACTGGGTGTTCCAAGCTGCATTTCACCATCACCACCGGGACTCGCAACCTCTGACAGTGGGACACTGGGTGTTCCAAGCTGCATTTCACCACCACCACTGGGACCCGCAACCTCTGACAGTGGGGCACTGGGTGTTCCAAGCTGCATTTCACCACCACCACTGGGACCCGCAACCTCTGACAGTGGGGCACTGGGTGTTCCAAGGTGCATTTCACCGCCACTGGGACCCACAACCTCTGACAGTGGGGCACTGGGTGTTCCAAACTGCATTTCACCACCACCACTGGGACCCACAACCTCTGACAGTGGGGCACTGGGTGTTCCAAGCTGCATTTCACCACCACTAGGACCCACAACCTCTGACAGTGGGGCACTGGGTGTTCCAAGCTGCATTTCACCACCACCACTGGGACCCACAACCTCTGACAGTGGGGCACTGGATGTTCCAAGCTGCATTTCACCATCACCACTGGGACCCACAAACTCTGACAGTGGGGCACTGGGTGTTCCAAGCTGCATTTCACCACCACCACTGGGACCCACAACCTCTGACAGTGGGGCACTGGGTGTTCCAAGCTGCATTTCACCACCACCACTGGGACCCACAACCTCTGACAGTGGGGCACTGGGTGTTCCAAGCTGCATTTCATCATCACTGGGGCCCACAACCTCTGACAGTGGGGCACTGGGTGTTCCAAGCTGCATTTCACCACCACTGGGACCCACAACCTCTGGCAGTGGGGCACTGGGTGTTCCAAGCTGCATTTCACCCTCACCACTGGGACCCACAACCTCTGACAGTGGGGCACTAGGTGTTACAAGCTGCATTTCACCATCACCACTGGGACCCACAACCTCTGACAGTGGGGCCCTGGATGTTACAAGCTGCATTTCACCACCACTGGGACCTACAACCTCTGGCAGTGGGGCACTGGGTGTTCCAAGCTACATTTCACCACCACTGGGACCCACAACCTCTGACAGTGGGACACTGGATGTTCCAAGCTGAATTTCACCATCACTGGGACCCACAACCTCTGACAGTGGGGCACTGGGTGTTACACGCTGCATTTCACCATCACCACTGGGACCCACAACCTCTGACAGTGGGGCACTGGATGTTACAAGCTGCATTTCACCATCACCTCTGGGACCCACAACCTCTGACAGTGGGGCACTGGGTGTTCCAAACTGCATTTCACCATCACCACTGGGACCCACAACCTCTGACAGTGGGGCACTGGGTGTTCCAAGCTGCATTTCACCATCACCACTGGAACCCACAACCTCTGACAGTGGACACTGGGTGTTCCAAGCTGCATTTCACCACCACTGGGACCCACAACCTCTGACAGTGGGGCACAGGGTGTTCCAAGCTGCATTTCACCACCACTGGGACCCACAACCTCTGGCAGTGGGGCACTGGGTGTTCCAAGCTGCATTTCACCACCACTGGGACCCACAACCTCTGACAGTGGGGCACTGGGTGTTCCAAGCTGCATTTCACCACCACTGGGACCCACAACCTCTGACAGTGGGGCACTGGGTGTTCCAAGCTGCATTGCACCACCACTGGGACTCACAACCTCTGACAGTGGGGCAGTGGGTGTTCCAAGCTGCATTTCACCACCACTGGGACCCACAACCTCTGACAGTGGGGCACTGGGTGTTCCACGCTGCATTTCACCATCACCACTGGGACCCACAACCTCTGACATTGGGGCACTGGGTGTTACAAGCTGCATTTCACCACCACTGGGACCCACAACCTCTGACAGTGGGGCACTGGATGTTCCAAGCTGCATTTCACCACCACTGGGACCCACAACCTCTGACAGTGGGGCACTGGGTGTTCCAAGCTGCATTTCACCATCACCACTGGGACCTACAACCTCTGACAGTGGGGCACTGGGTGTTACAAGCTGCATTTCACCACCACTGGGACCCACAACCTCTGACAGTGGGGCACTGGATGTTCCAAGCTGCATTTCACCACCACCACTGGGACCCACAAACTCTGACAGTGGGGCACTGGGTGTTCCAAGCTGCATTTCACCACCACTGGGACCCACAACCTCTGACAGTGGGACACTGGGTGTTCCAAGCTGCATTTCACCACCACTGGGACCCACAACCTCTGACAGTGGGGCACTGGGTGTTCCAAGCTGCATTTCACCATCACCATTGGAACCCACAACCTCTGACAGTGGTACACTGGGTGTTCCAAGCTGCATTTCACCATCACCACTGGGACCCACAACCTCTGACAGTGGGGCACTGGGTGTTCCAAGCTGCATTTCACCAACACTGGGACCCACAACCTCTGACAGTGGGACACTGGGTGTTACATGCTGCATTTCACCACCACTGGGACCCACAACCTCTGACAGTGGGACACTGGGTGTTCCAAGCTGCATTGCACCACCACTGGGACCCACAACCTCTGACAGTGGGGCACTGGGTGTTCCAAGCTGCATTTCACCATCACCACTGGAACCCACAACCTCTGACACTGGGACACTGGGTGTTCCAAGCTGCATTTCACCATCACCACTGGGACCCACAACCTCTGACAGTGGGCACTGGGTGTTCCAAGCTGCATTTCACCACCACCACTGGGACCCACACCCTCTGACAGTGGGACACTGGGTGTTACATGCTGCATTTCACCACCACTGGCCCCACAACCTCTGACAGTGGGGCACTGGGTGTTCCAAGCTGCATTTCACCATCACCACTGGGACCCACAACCTCTGACAGTGGGGCACTGGGTGTTCCAAGCTGCATTTCAACACCACCACTGGGACCCACAACCTCTGACAGTGGGACCCTGGGTGTTCCAAGCTGCATTTCACCATCACCACTGGGACCCACAACCTCTGACCTTGGGGCACTGGGTGTTCCAAGCTGCATTTCACCATCACCACTGGGACCCACAACCTCTGACCTTGGGGCACTGGGTGTTACAAGCTGAATTTCACCATCACCACTGGGACCCACAACCTCTGACAGTGGAGCACTGGGTGTTCCAAGCTGCATTTCACCATCACTGGAACCCACAACCTCTGACATTGGGGCACTGGATGTTACAAGCTGCATTTCACCACCACCACTGGGACCCGCAACCTCTGACAGTGGACACTGGTGTTCCAAGCTGCATTTCACCACCACCACTGGGACACACAACCTCTGACAGTGGGGCACTGGGTGTTCCAAGCTGCATTTCACCACCACTGGGACCCACAACCTCTGACAGTGGGACACTGGGTGTTCCAAGCTGCATTTCACCATCACCACTGGGACCCACAACCTCTGACAGTGGGGCACTGGGTGTTCCAAGCTGCATTTCACCACCACTGGGACCCACAATCTCTGTCAGTGGGGCACTTGGTGTTCCAAGCTGCATTTCACCACCACTGGGACCCACAACCTCTGACAGTGGGGCACTGGGTGTTCCAAGCTGCATTTCACCACCACTGGGACCCACAACCTCTGACAGTGGGGCACTGGGTGTTCCAAGCTGCATTTCACCACCACTGGGACCCACAACCTCTGACAGTGGGACACTGGGTGTTCCAAGCTGCCTTTCACCATCACTGGGACCCACAACCTCTGACAGTGGGGCACTGGGTGTTCCAAGCTGCATTTCACCATCACCACTGGGACCCACAACCTCTGACAGTGGGGCACTGGGTGTTCCAAGCTGCATTTCACCATCACCACTGGGACCCACAACCTCTGACGGTGGGGCACTGGGTGTTCCAAGCTGCATTTCACCATCACCACCGGGACACGCAACCTCTGACAGTGGGGCACTGGGTGTTCCAAGCTGCATTTCACGACCACCACTGGGACCCACAACCTCTGACAGTGGGGCACTGGGGGTTCCAAGCTGCATTTCACCAACACCACTGGGACCCGCAACCTCTGACAGTGGGGCACTGGGTGTTCCAAGGTGCATTTCACCACCACTGGAACACGCAACCTCTAACAGTGGGGCACTGGGTGTTCCAAACTGCATTTCACCACCACCACTGGGACCCACAACCTCTGACAATGGGGCACTGGGTGTTCCAAGCTGCATTTCACCACCACTGGGACCCACAACCTCTGACTATGGGGCACTGGGTGTTCCAAGCTGCATTTCACCACCACCACTGGGACCCACAACCTCTGACAGTGGGGCACTGGATGTTCCAAGCTGCATTTCACCATCACCACTGGGACCCACAACCTCTGACAGTGGGGCACTGGGTGTTCCAAGCTGCATTTCACCACCACCACTGGGACCCACAACCTCTGACAGTGGGGCACTGGGTGTTCCAAGCTGCATTTCACCACCACCACTGGGACCCACAACCTCTGACAGTGGAGCACTGGGTGTTCCAAGCTGCATTTCATCATCACTGGGGCCTACAACCTCTGACAGTGGGGCACTGGGTGTTCCAAGCTGAATTTCACCACCACTGGGACCCACAACCTCTGGCAGTGGGGCACTGGGTGTTCCAAGCTGCATTTCACCCTCACCACTGGGACCCACAACCTCTGACAGTGGGGCACTGGGTGTTACAAGCTGCATTTCACCATCACCACTGGGACCCACAACCTCTGACAGTGGGGCCCTGGATGTTACAAGCTGCATTTCACCACCACTGGGACCTACAACCTCTGGCAGTGGGGCACTGGGTGTTCCAAGCTACATTTCACCACCACTGGGACCCACGACCTCTGACAGTGGGACACTGGATGTTCCAAGCTGAATTTCACCATCACTGGGACCCACAACCTCTGACAGTGGGGCACTGGATGTTACAAGCTGCATTTCACCACCACTGGGACCCACAACCTCTGACAGTGGGGCACTGGGTGTTCCAAGCTGCATTTCACCACCACTGGGACCCACAACCTCTGACAGTGGGGCACTGGGTGTTCCAAGCTGCATTTCACCATCACCACTGGGACCCACAACCTCTGACAGTGGACACTGGGTGTTCCAAGCTGCATTTCACCACCACTGGGACCCACAACCTCTGACAGTGGGGCACTGGGTGTTCCAAGCTGCATTTCACCACCACTGAGACCCACAACCTCTGGCAGTGGGGCACTGGGTGTTCCAAGCTGCATTTCACCACCACTGGGACCCACAACCTCTGACAGTGGGGCACTGGGTGTTCCAAGCTGCATTTCACCACCACTGGGACCCACAGCCTCTGACAGTGGGGCACTGGGTGTTCCAAGCTGCATTTCACCACCACTGGGACTCACAACCTCTGACAGTGGGGCAGTGGGTGTTCCAAGCTGCATTTCACCACCACTGGGACCCACAACCTCTGACAGTGGGGCACTGGGTGTTCCACGCTGCATTTCACCATCACCACTGGGACCCACAAGCTCTGACAGTGGGGCACTGGGTGTTCCAAGCTGCATTTCACCATCACCACCGGGACACGCAACCTCTGACAGTGGGACACTGGGTGTTCCAAGCTGCATTTCACCACCACCACTGGGACCCGCAACCTCTGACAGTGGGGCACTGGGTGTTCCAAACTGCATTTCACCACCACCACTGGGACCCACAACCTCTGACAGTGGGGCACTGGGTGTTCCAAGCTGCATTTCACCACCACTAGGACCCACAACCTCTGACAGTGGGGCACTGGGTGTTCCAAGCTGCATTTCACCACCACCACTGGGACCCACAACCTCTGACAGTGGGGCACTGGATGTTCCAAGCTGCATTTCACCATCACCACTGGGACCCACAACCTCTGACAGTGGGGCACTGGGTGTTCCAAGCTGCATTTCACCACCACCACTGGGACCCACAACCTCTGACAGTGGGGCACTGGGTGTTCCAAGCTGCATTTCACCACCACCACTGGGACCCACAACCTCTGACAGTGGGGCACTGGGTGTTCCAAGCTGCATTTCATCATCACTGGGGCCCACAACCTCTGACAGTGGGGCACTGGGTGTTCCAAGCTGCATTTCACCACCACTGGGACCCACAACCTCTGGCAGTGGGGCACTGGGTGTTCCAAGCTGCATTTCACCCTCACCACTGGGACCCACAACCTCTGACAGTGGGGCACTGGGTGTTACAAGCTGCATTTCACCATCACCACTGGGACCCACAACCTCTGACAGTGGGGCCCTGGATGTTACAAGCTGCATTTCACCACCACTGGGACCTACAACCTCTGGCAGTGGGGCACTGGGTGTTCCATGCTACATTTCACCACCACTGGGACCCACAACCTCTGACAGTGGGACACTGGATGTTCCAAGCTGAATTTCACCATCACTGGGACCCACAACCTCTGACAGTGGGGCACTGGGTGTTACACGCTGCATTTCACCATCACCACTGGGACCCACAACCTCTGACAGTGGGGCACTGGATGTTACAAGCTGCATTTCACCATCACCTCTGGGACCCACAACCTCTGACAGTGGGGCACTGGGTGTTCCAAACTGCATTTCACCACCACTGGGACCCACAACCTCTGACAGTGGGGCACTGGGTGTTCCAAGCTGCATTTCACCATCACCACTGGGACCCACAACCTCTGACAGTGGACACTGGGTGTTCCAAGCTGCATTTCACCACCACTGGGACCCACAACCTCTGACAGTGGGGCACAGGGTGTTCCAAGCTGCATTTCACCACCACTGGGACCCACAACCTCTGGCAGTGGGGCACTGGGTGTTCCAAGCTGCATTTCACCACCACTGGGACCCACAACCTCTGACAGTGGGGCACTGGGTGTTCCAAGCTGCATTTCACCACCACTGGGACCCACAACCTCTGACAGTGGGGCACTGGGTGTTCCAAGCTGCATTGCACCACCACTGGGACTCACAACCTCTGACAGTGGGGCAGTGGGTGTTCCAAGCTGCATTTCACCACCACTGGGACCCACAACCTCTGACAGTGGGACACTGGGTGTTCCAAGCTGCATTTCACCACCACTGGGACCCACAACCTCTGACAGTGGGGCACTGGGTGTTCCAAGCTGCATTTCACCATCACCATTGGAACCCACAACCTCTGACAGTGGTACACTGGGTGTTCCAAGCTGCATTTCACCATCACCACTGGGACCCACAACCTCTGACAGTGGGGCACTGGGTGTTCCAAGCTGCATTTCACCAACACTGGGACCCACAACCTCTGACAGTGGGACACTGGGTGTTACATGCTGCATTTCACCACCACTGGGACCCACAACCTCTGACAGTGGGACACTGGGTGTTCCAAGCTGCATTTCACCACCACTGGGACCCACAACCTCTGACAGTTGGGCATTGGGTGTTCCAAGCTGCATTTCACCACCACTGGGACCCACAACCTCTGACAGTGGGACACTGGGTGTTGCAAGCTGCATTTCACCACCACTGGGACCCACAACCTCTGACAGTGGGGCACTGGGTGTTCCAAGCTGCATTTCACCATCACCACTGGAACCCACAACCTCTGACAGTGGGACACTGGGTGTTCCAAGCTGCATTTCACCATCACCACTGGGACCCACAACCTCTGACAGTGGGCACTGGGTGTTCCAAGCTGCATTTCACCACCACCACTGGGACCCACACCCTCTGACAGTGGGACACTGGGTGTTACATGCTGCATTTCACCACCACTGGGACCCACAACCTCTGACAGTGGGGCACTGGGTGTTCCAAGCTGCATTTCATCACCACTGGGACCCACAACCTCTGACAGTGGGGCACTGGGTGTTCCAAGCTGCATTTCAACACCACCACTGGGACCCACAACCTCTGACAGTGGGACCCTGGGTGTTCCAAGCTGCATTTCACCATCACCAATGGGACCCACAACCTCTGACCTTGGGGCACTGGGTGTTCCAGGCTGCATTTCACCATCACCACTGGGACCCACAACCTCTGACCTTGGGGCACTGGGTGTTACAAGCTGAATTTCACCATCACCACTGGGACCCACAACCTCTGACAGTGGAGCACTGGGTGTTCCAAGCTGCATTTCACCATCACTGGAACCCACAACCTCTGACATTGGGGCACTGGATGTTACAAGCTGCATTTCACCACCACCACTGGGACCCGCAACCTCTGACAGTGGACACTGGTGTTCCAAGCTGCATTTCACCACCACCACTGGGACACACAACCTCTGACAGTGGGGCACTGGGTGTTCCAAGCTGCATTTCACCACCACTGGGACCCACAACCTCTGACAGTGGGACACTGGGTGTTCCAAGCTGCATTTCACCATCACCACTGGGACCCACAACCTCTGACAGTGGGGCACTGGGTGTTCCAAGCTGCATTTCACCACCACTGGGACCCACAATCTCTGTCAGTGGGGCACTGGGTGTTCCAAGCTGCATTTCACCACCACTGGGACCCACAACCTCTGACAGTGGGGCACTGGGTGTTCCAAGCTGCATTTCACCACCACTGGGACCCACAACCTCTGACAGTGGGGCACTGGGTGTTCCAAGCTGCATTTCACCACCACTGGGACCCACAACCTCTGACAGTGGGACACTGGGTGTTCCAAGCTGCCTTTCACCATCACTGGGACCCACAACCTCTGACAGTGGGGCACTGGGTGTTCCAAGCTGCATTTCACCATCACCACTGGGACCCACAACCTCTGACAGTGGGGCACTGGGTGTTCCAAGCTGCATTTCACCATCACCACTGGGACCCACAACCTCTGACGGTGGGGCACTGGGTGTTCCAACCTGCATTTCACCATCACCACCGGGACACGCAACCTCTGACAGTGGGACACTGGGTGTTCCAAGCTGCATTTCACGACCACCACTGGGACCCACAACCTCTGACAGTGGGGCACTGGGGGTTCCAAGCTGCATTTCACCACCACCACTGGGACCCGCAACCTCTGACAGTGGGGCACTGGGTGTTCCAAGGTGCATTTCACCACCACTGGAACACGCAACCTCTAACAGTGGGGCACTGGGTGTTCCAAACTGCATTTCACCACCACCACTGGGACCCACAACCTCTGACAATGGGGCACTGGGTGTTCCAAGCTGCATTTCACCACCACTGGGACCCACAACCTCTGACAGTGGGGCACTGGGTGTTCCAAGCTGCATTTCACCACCACCACTGGGACCCACAACCTCTGACAGTGGAGCACTGGATGTTCCAAGCTGCATTTCACCATCACCACTGGGACCCACAACCTCTGACAGTGGGGCACTGGGTGTTCCAAGCTGCATTTCACCACCACCACTGGGACCCACAACCTCTGACAGTGGGGCACTGGATGTTCCAAGCTGCATTTCACCACCACCACTGGGACCCACAACCTCTGATAGTGGGGCACTGGGTTTTCCAAGCTGCATTTCATCATCACTGGGGCCCACAACCTCTGACAGTGGGGCACTGGGTGTTCCAAGCTGCATTTCACCACCACTGGGACCCACAACCTCTGGCAGTGGGGCACTGGGTGTTCCAAGCTGCATTTCACCACCACTGGGACCCACAACCTCTGACAGTGGGGCACTGGATGTTCCAAGCTGCATTTCACCACCACCACTGGGACCCGTAACCTCTGACAGTGGGGCACTGGGTGTTCCAAGCTGCATTTCACCACCACTGGGACCCACAACCTCTGACAGTGGGACACTGGGTGTTCCAAGCTGCATTTCACCACCACTGGGACCCACAACCTCTGACAGTGGGGCACTGGGGGTTCCAAGCTGCATTTCATCATCACCACTGGAACCCACAACCTCTGACAGTGGGACACTGGGTGTTCCAAGCTGCATTTCACCATCACCACTGGGACCCACAACCTCTGACAGTGGGGCACTGGGTGTTCCAAGCTGCATTTCACCACCACTGGGACCCACAACCTCTGGCAGTGGGGCACTGGGTGTTCCAAGCTGCATTTCACCACCACTGGGACCCACAACCTCTGACAGTGGGGCACCGGGTGTTCCAAGCTGCATTTCACCATCACCACTGGGACCCACAACCTCTGACAGTGGGACACTGGGTGTTACAAGCTGCATTTCACCACCACTGGGACCCACAACCTCTGACAGTGGGGCACTGGATGTTCCAAGCTGCATTTCACCACCACCACTGGGACCCACAACCTCTGACAGTGGGGCACTGGATGTTCCAAGCTGCATTTCACCACCACCACTGGGACCCACAACCTCTGACAGTGGGGCACTGGGTTTTCCAAGCTGCATTTCATCATCACTGGGGCCCACAACCTCTGACAGTGGGGCACTGGGTGTTCCAAGCTGCATTTCACCACCACTGGGACCCACAACCTCTGGCAGTGGGGCACTGGGTGTTCCAAGCTGCATTTCACCACCGCTGGGACCCACAACCTCTGACAGTGGGACACTGGGTGTTCCAAGCTGCATTTCACCACCACTGGGACCCACAACCTCTGACAGTGGGGCACTGGGGGTTCCAAGCTGCATTTCACCATCACCACTGGAACCCACAACCTCTGACAGTGGGACACTGGGTGTTCCAAGCTGCATTTCACCATCACCACTGGGACCCACAACCTCTGACAGTGGGGCACTGGGTGTTCCAAGCTGCATTTCACCACCACTGGGACCCACAACCTCTGGCAGTGGGGCACTGGGTGTTCCAAGCTGCATTTCACCACCACTGGGACCCACAACCTCTGACAGTGGGGCACTGGGTGTTCCAAGCTGCATTTCACCATCACCACTGGGACCCACAACCTCTGACAGTGGGACACTGGGTGTTACAAGCTGCATTTCACCACCACTGGGACCCACAACCTCTGACAGTGGGGCACTGGATGTTCCAAGCTGCATTTCACCACCACCACTGGGACCCACAACCTCTGACAGTGGGGCACTGGGTGTTCCAAGCTGCAGTTCACCACCACTGGGACCCACAACCTCTGACAGTGGGGCACTGGATGTTCCAAGCTGCATTTCACCACCACCACTGGGACCCACAACCACTGACAGTGGGGCACTGGGTGTTCCAAGCTGCATTTCACCACCACTGGGACCCACAACCTCTGACAGTGGGGCCCTGGATGTTCCAAGCTGCATTTCACCACCACTGGGACCTACAACCTCCGGCAGTGGGGCACTGGGTGTTCCAAGCTGCATTTCACCATCACCACTGGGACCCACAACCTCTGACAGTGGGGCACTGGGCGTTACAAGCTGCATTTCACCATCACTGGGACCCACAACCTCTGACAGTGGGGCACTGGGTGTTACAAGCTGCATTTCACCATCACCACTGGGACCCACAACCTCTGACAGTGGGGCACTGGATGTTACAAGCTGCATTTCACCATCACCTCTGAGACCCACAACCTCTGACAGTGGGGCACTGGGTGTTCCAAACTGCATTTCACCACCACTGGGACCCACAACCTCTGACAGTGGGGCACAGGGTGTTCCAAGCTGCATTTCACCACCACTGGGACCCACAACCACTGGCAGTGGGGCACTGGGTGTTCCAAGCTGTATTTCACCACCACTGGGACCCACAACCTCTGACAGTGGGGCACTGGGTGTTCCAAGCTGCATTTCACCATCACCACTGGGACCCACAACCTCTGACAGTGGGGCACTGGGTGTTACAAGCTGCATTTCACCACCACTGGGACCCACAACCTCTGACAGTGGGGCACTGGATGTTCCAAGCTGCATTTCACCACCACCACTGGGACCCACAACCTCTGACAGTGGGGCACTGGGTGTTCCAAGCTGCATTTCACCACCACTGGGACCCACAACCTCTGACAGTGGGACACTGGGTGTTCCAAGCTGCATTTCACCACCACTGGGACCCACAACCTCTGACAGTGGGGCACTGGGGGTTCCAAGCTGCATTTCACCATCACCACTGGAACCCACAACCTCTGACAGTGGGACACTGGGTGTTCCAAGCTACATTTCACCATCACCACTGGGACCCACAACCTCTGACAGTGGGGCACTGGGTGTTCCAAGCTGCATTTCACCACCACTGGGACCCACAACCTCTGACAGTGGGACACTGGGTGTTACATGCTGCATTTCACCACCACTGGGACCCACAACCTCTGACAGTGGGACACTGGGTGTTCCAAGCTGCATTTCACCACCACTGGGACCCACAATCTCTGACAGTGGGGCACTGGGTGTTCCAAGCTGCATTTCACCACCACTGGGACCCACAACCTCTGACAGTGGGGCACTGGGTGTTCCAAGCTGCATTTCACCATCACCACTGGAACCCACAACCTCTGACAGTGGGACACTGGGTGTTCCAAGCTGCATTTCACCATCACCACTGGGACCCACAACCTCTGACAGTGGGCACTGGGTGTTCCAAGCTGCATTTCACCACCACCACTGGGACCCACAACCTCTGACAGTGGGACACTGGGTGTTCCAAGCTGCATTTCACCACCACTGGGACCCACAACCTCTGAGAGTGGGACACTGGGTGTTACATGCTGCATTTCACCACCACTGGGCCCCACAACCTCTGACAGTGGGGCACTGGATGTTCCAAGCTGCATTTCACCACCACTGGGACCCACAACCTCTGACAGTGGGGCACTGGGTGTTCCAAGCTGCATTTCACCATCACCACTGGGACCCACAACCTCTGACAGTGGGGCACTGGGTGTTCCAAGCTGCATTTCATCATCACTGGGACCCACAACCTCTGACAGTGGGGCACTGGGTGTTCCAAGCTGCATTTCACCATCACCACTGGGACCCACAACCTCTGACAGTGGGGCACTGGGTGTTCCAAGCTGCATTTCACCACCACCACTGGGACCCGCAACCTCTGACAGTGGGGCACTGGATGTTACAAGCTGCATTTCACCACCACCACTGGGACCCACAACCTCTGACAGTGGGGCACTGGGTGTTACAAGCTGCATTTCACCATCACCACTGGGACCCACAACCTCTGACAGTGGGACACTGGGTGTTCCAAGCTGCATTTCACCACCACTGGGACCCACAACCTCTGACAGTGGGGCACTGGGTGTTCCAAGCTGCATTTCACCACCACTGGGACCCACAACCCCTGACAGTGGGGCACTGGGTGTTGCGAGCTGCATTTCACCACCACCACTGGGACCCACCTTCTCTGACAGTGGGGCGCTGGCTGTTCCAAGCTGCATTTCACCACCACTGGGACCCACAACCTCTGACAGTGGGACACTGGTTGTTCCAAGCTGCATTTCACCATCACCACTGGGACCCACAACCTCTGACAGTGGGGCACTGCGTGTTCCAAGCTGCATTTCACCACCACTGGGACCCACAATCTCTGTCAGTGGGGCACTGGGTGTTCCAAGCTGCATTTCACCACCACTGGGACCCACAACCCCTGACAGTGGGGCACTGGGTGTTCCAAGCTGCATTTCACCATCACCACTGGGACCCACAACCTCTGACAGTGGGCACTGGGTGTTCCAAGCTGCATTTCACCACCACTGGGACCCACAACCTCTGACAGTGGGGCACTGGGTGTTCCAAATTGCATTTCACCATCCCCACTGGGACCCACAACCTCTGACAGTGGGGCACTGGGTGTTCCAAGCTGCATTTCACCACCACTGGGACCCACAACATCTGACAGTGGGGCACTGGGTGTTCCAAGCTGCATTTCACCACCACTGGGACCCACAACCTCTGACAGTGGGGCACTGGGTGTTCCAAGCTGCATTTCACCATCACCACTGGGACCCGCAACCTCTGACAGTGGGGCACTGGATGTTCCAAGCTGCATTTCACCACCACCACTGGGACCCACAACCTCTGACAGTGGGGCACTGGGTGTTCCAAGCTGCATTTCACCATCACCACTGGGACCCACAACCTCTGACAGTGGGGCACTGGGTGTGCCAAGCTGCATTTCACCATCCCCACTGGGACCCACAACCTCTGACAGTGGGCACTGGGTGTTCCAAGCTTCATTTCACCATCACCACTGGGACCCACAACCTCTGACAGTGGGGCACTGGATGTTCCAAGCTGGATTTCACCATCACCACTGGGACCCACAACCTCTGACAGTGGGCCACTGGGCGTTCTAAGCTGCATTTCACCACCACTGGGACCCTCAACCTCTGACAGTGGGGCCCTGGGTGTTACAAGCTGCATTTCACCACCACCACTGGGACCCACACCTCTGACAGTGGGGCACTGGGTGTTACAAGCTGCATTTCACCACCACTGGGACCCACAACCTCTGACAGTGGGCACTGGGTGTTCCAAGCTTCATTTCACCATCACCACTGGGACCCACAACCTCTGACAGTGGGGCACTGGGTGTTACAAGCTGCATTTCACCACAACCACTGGGACCCACAACCTCTGAAAGTGGGGCACTGGGTGTTCCAAGCTGCATTTCACCACCACTGGGACCCACAACCTCTGACAGTGGGGCACTGGGTGTTACAAGCTGCATTTCACCACCACCACTGGGACCCACAACCTTTGACAGTGGGACACTGGGTGTTACAAGCTGCATTTCACCACCACCACTGGGACCCACAACCTCTGACAGTGGGGCACTGGGTGTTCCAAGCTGCATTTCACCACCACCACTGGGACCCACACCTCTGACAGTGGGGCACTGGGTGTTCCAAGCTGCATTTCACCATCACCACTGGGACCCACAACCGCTGACAGTGGGCACTGGATGTTACAAGCTGCATTTCACCATCACCTCTGGGACCCACAACCTCTGACAGTGGGGCACTGGGTGTTCCAAACTGCATTTCACCACCACTGGGACCCACAACCTCTGACAGTGGGGCACTGGGTGTTCCAAGCTGCATTTCACCACCACTGGGACCCACAACCTCTGACGTGGGGCACTGGGTGTTACAAGCTGCATTTCACCACCACTGGGACCCACAACCTCTGACAGTGGGGCACTGGGTGTTACAAGCTGCATTTCACCACCACTGGGACCCACAACCTCTGACAGTGGGGCACTGGATGTTCCAAGCTGCATTTCACCACCACCACTGGGACCCACAAACTCTGACAGTGGGGCACTGGGTGTTCCAAGCTGCATTTCACCACCACTGGGACCCACAACCTCTGACAGTGGGACACTGGGTGTTCCAAGCTGCATTTCACCACCACTGGGACCCACAACCTCTGACAGTGGGGCACTGGGTGTTCCAAGCTGCATTTCACCATCACCATTGGAACCCACAACCTCTGACAGTGGTACACTGGGTGTTCCAAGCTGCATTTCACCATCACCACTGGGACCCACAACCTCTGACAGTGGGGCACTGGGTGTTCCAAGCTGCATTTCACCAACACTGGGACCCACAACCTCTGACAGTGGGACACTGGGTGTTACATGCTGCATTTCACCACCACTGGGACCCACAACCTCTGACAGTGGGACACTGGGTGTTCCAAGCTGCATTTCACCACCACTGGGACCCACAACCTCTGACAGTGGGGCATTGGGTGTTCCAAGCTGCATTTCACCACCACTGGGACCCACAACCTCTGACAGTGGGACACTGGGTGTTCCAAGCTGCATTTCACCACCACTGGGACCCACAACCTCTGACAGTGGGGCACTGGGTGTTCCAAGCTGCATTTCACCATCACCACTGGAACCCACAACCTCTGACAGTGGGACACTGGGTGTTCCAAGCTGCATTTCACCATCACCACTGGGACCCACAACCTCTGACAGTGGGCACTGGGTGTTCCAAGCTGCATTTCACCACCACCACTGGGACCCACACCCTCTGACAGTGGGACACTGGGTGTTACATGCTGCATTTCACCACCACTGGGACCCACAACCTCTGACAGTGGGGCACTGGGTGTTCCAAGCTGCATTTCATCACCACTGGGACCCACAACCTCTGACAGTGGGGCACTGGGTGTTCCAAGCTGCATTTCAACACCACCACTGGGACCCACAACCTCTGACAGTGGGACCCTGGGTGTTCCAAGCTGCATTTCACCATCACCACTGGGACCCACAACCTCTGACCTTGGGGCACTGGGTGTTCCAAGCTGCATTTCACCATCACCACTGGGACCCACAACCTCTGACCTTGGGGCACTGGGTGTTACAAGCTGAATTTCACCATCACCACTGGGACCCACAACCTCTGACAGTGGAGCACTGGGTGTTCCAAGCTGCATTTCACCATCACTGGAACCCACAACCTCTGACATTGGGGCACTGGATGTTACAAGCTGCATTTCACCACCACCACTGGGACCCGCAACCTCTGACAGTGGACACTGGTGTTCCAAGCTGCATTTCACCACCACCACTGGGACACACTACCTCTGACAGTGGGGCACTGGGTGTTCCAAGCTGCATTTCACCACCACTGGGACCCACAACCTCTGACAGTGGGACACTGGGTGTTCCAAGCTGCATTTCACCATCACCACTGGGACCCACAACCTCTGACAGTGGGGCACTGGGTGTTCCAAGCTGCATTTCACCACCACTGGGACCCACAATCTCTGTCAGTGGGGCACTGGGTGTTCCAAGCTGCATTTCACCACCACTGGGACCCACAACCTCTGACAGTGGGGCACTGGGTGTTCCAAGCTGCATTTCACCACCACTGGGACCCACAACCTCTGACAGTGGGGCACTGGGTGTTCCAAGCTGCATTCCACCACCACTGGGACCCACAACCTCTGACAGTGGGACACTGGGTGTTCCAAGCTGCCTTTCACCATCACTGGGACCCACAACCTCTGACAGTGGGGCAATGGGTGTTCCAAGCTGCATTTCACCATCACCACTGGGACCCACAACCTCTGACAGTGGGGCACTGGGTGTTCCAAGCTGCATTTCACCATCACCACTGGGACCCACAACCTCTGACGGTGGGGCACTGGGTGTTCCAAGCTGCATTTCACCATCACCACCGGGACACGCAACCTCTGACAGTGGGACACTGGGTGTTCCAAGCTGCATTTCACCACCACCACTGGGACCCACAACCTCTGACAGTGGGGCACTGGGGGTTCCAAGCTGCATTTCACCAACACCACTGGGACCCGCAACCTCTGACAGTGGGGCACTGGGTGTTCCAAGGTGCATTTCACCACCACTGGAACACGCAGCCTCTAACAGTGGGGCACTGGGTGTTCCAAACTGCATTTCACCACCACCACTGGGACCCACAACCTCTGACAATGGGGCACTGGGTGTTCCAAGCTGCATTTCACCACCACTGGGACCCACAACCTCTGACAGTGGGGCACTGGGTGTTCCAAGCTGCATTTCACCACCACCACTGGGACCCACAACCTCTGACAGTGGAGCACTGGATGTTCCAAGCTGCATTTCACCATCACCACTGGGACCCACAACCTCTGACAGTGGGGCACTGGGTGTTCCAAGCTGCATTTCACCACCACCACTGGGACCCACAACCTCTGACAGTGGGGCACTGGATGTTCCAAGCTGCATTTCACCACCACCACTGGGACCCACAACCTCTGACAGTGGGGCACTGGGTTTTCCAAGCTGCATTTCATCATCACTGCGGCCCACAACCTCTGACAGTGGGGCACTGGGTGTTCCAAGCTGCATTTCACCACCACTGGGACCCACAACCTCTGACAGTGGGGCACTGGGTGTTCCAAGCTGCATTCCACCACCACTGGGACCCACAACCTCTGACAGTGGGACACTGGGTGTTCCAAGCTGCCTTTCACCATCACTGGGACCCACAACCTCTGACAGTGGGGCACTGGGTGTTCCAAGCTGCATTTCACCATCACCACTGGGACCCACAACCTCTGACAGTGGGGCACTGGGTGTTCCAAGCTGCATTTCACCATCACCACTGGGACCCACAACCTCTGACGGTGGGGCACTGGGTGTTCCAAGCTGCATTTCACCATCACCACCGGGACACGCAACCTCTGACAGTGGGACACTGGGTGTTCCAAGCTGCATTTCACCACCACCACTGGGACCCACAACCTCTGACAGTGGGACACTGGGTGTTCCAAGCTGCATTTCACCACCACTGGGACCCACAACCTCTGACAGTGGGGCACTGGGTGTTCCAAGCTGCATTTCACCACCACTGGGACCCACAACCTCTGACAGTGGGGCACTGGGTGTTCCAAGCTGCATTTCACCATCACCACTGGAACCCACAACCTCTGACAGTGGGACACTGGGTGTTCCAAGCTGCATTTCACCATCACCACTGGGACCCACAACCTCTGACAGTGGGCACTGGGTGTTCCAAGCTGCATTTCACCACCACCACTGGGACCCACAACCTCTGACAGTGGGACACTGGGTGTTCCAAGCTGCATTTCACCACCACTGGGACCCACAACCTCTGACAGTGGGACACTGGGTGTTACATGCTGCATTTCACCACCACTGGGCCCCACAACCTCTGACAGTGGGGCACTGGATGTTCCAAGCTGCATTTCACCACCACTGGGACCCACAACCTCTGACAGTGGGGCACTGGGTGTTCCAAGCTGCATTTCACCACCACCAGTGGGACTCATAACCTCTGACAGTGGGGCACTGGGTGTTCCAAGCTGCATTTTACCACCACTGGGACCCACACCCTCTGACAGTGGGGCACTGGGTGTTCCAAGCTGCATTTCACCACCACTGGGACCCACAACCTCTGACAGTGGGGCACTGGGTGTTCCAAGCTGCATTTCACCACCACTGGGACCCACGACCTCTGACAGTGGGGCACTGGGTGTTCCAAGCTGCATTTCACCACCACCACTGGGACCCACCTTCTCTGACAGTGGGGCACTGGGTGTTCCAAGCTGCATTTCACCACCACTGGGACCTACAACCTCTGACAGTGGGGCACTGGGTGTTCCAAGCTGCATTTCACCATCACCACTGGGACCCACAACCTCTGACAGTGGGGCACTGGGTGTTCCAAGCTGCATTTCATCATCACTGGGACCCACAACCTCTGACAGTGGGGCACTGGGGGTTCCAAGCTGCATTTCACCATCACCACTGGGACCCACAACCTCTGACAGTGGGGCACTGGGTGTTCCAAGCTGCATTTCACCACCACCACTGGGACCCGCAACCTCTGACAGTGGGGCACTGGATGTTACAAGCTGCATTTCACCACCACCACTGGGACCCACAACCTCTGACAGTGGGGCACTGGGTGTTACAAGCTGCATTTCACCATCACCACTGGGACCCACAACCTCTGACAGTGGGACACTGGGTGTTCCAAGCTGCATTTCACCACCACTGGGACCCACAACCTCTGACAGTGGGGCACTGGGTGTTCCAAGCTGCATTTCACCACCACTGGGACCCACAACCCCTGACAGTGGGGCACTGGGTGTTCAGAGCTGCATTTCACCACCACTGGGACCCACAACCTCTGACAGTGGGGCACTGGGTGTTCCAAGCTGCATTTCACCACCACTGGGACCCACAATCTCTGTCAGTGGGGCACTGGGTGTTACAAGCTGCATTTCACCACCACTGGGACCCACAATCTCTGTCAGTGGGGCACTGCGTGTTCCAAGCTGCATTTCACCACCACTGGGACCCACAACCCCTGACAGTGGGGCACTGGGTGTTCCAAGCTGCATTTCACCATCACCACTGGGACCCACAACCTCTGACAGTGGGCACTGGGTGTTCCAAGCTGCATTTCACCACCACTGGGACCCACAACCTCTGACAGTGGGGCACTGGGTGTTCCAAATTGCATTTCACCATTACCACTGGGACCCACAACCTCTGACATTGGGGCACTGGGTATTCCAAGCTGCATTTCACCACCACTGGGACCCACAACCTCTGACAGTGGGGCACTGGGTGTTCCAAGCTGCATTTCACCACCACTGGGACCCACAACCTCTGACAGTGGGGCACTGGGTGTTCCAAGCTGCATTTCACCATCACCACTGGGACCCGCAACCTCTGACAGTGGGGCACTGGATGTTCCAAGCTGCATTTCACCACCACCACTGGGACCCACAACCTCTGACAGTGGGGCACTGGGTGTTCCAAGCTGCATTTCACCATCACCACTGGGACCCACAACCTCTGACAGTGGGGCACTGGGTGTTCCAAGCTGCATTTCACCATCACCACTGGGACCCACAACCTCTGACAGTGGGGCACTGGGTGTTCCAAGCTGCATTTCACCATCCCCACTGGGACCCACAACCTCTGACAGTGGGCACTGGGTGTTCCAAGCTTCATTTCACCATCACCACTGGGACCCACAACCTCTGACAGTGGGGCACTGGATGTTCCAAGCTGGATTTCACCATCACCACTGGGACCCACAACCTCTGACAGTGGGCCACTGGGTGTTCTAAGCTGCATTTCACCACCACTGGGACCCTCAACCTCTGACAGTGGGGCCCTGGGTGTTACAAGCTGCATTTCACCACCACCACTGGGACCCACACCTCTGACAGTGGGGCACTGGGTGTTACAAGCTGCATTTCACCACCACTGGGACCCACAACCTCTGACAGTGGGGCACTGGGTGTTACAAGCTGCATTTCACCACCACCACTGGGACCCACAACCTTTGACAGTGGGACACTGGGTGTTACAAGCTGCATTTCACCACCACCACTGGGACCCACAACCTCTGACAGTGGGGCACTGGGTGTTCCAAGCTGCATTTCACCACCACCACTGGGACCCACACCTCTGACAGTGGGGCACTGGGTGTTCCAAGCTGCATTTCACCATCGCCACTGGGACCCACAACCTCTGACAGAGGGCACTGGATGTTACAAGCTGCATTTCACCATCACCTCTGGGACCCACAACCTCTGACAGTGGGGCACTGGGTGTTCCAAGCTGCATTTCACCACCACTGGGACCCACAACCTCTGACGTGGGGCACTGGGTGTTACAAGCTGCATTTCACCACCACTGGGACCCACAACCTCTGACAGTGGGGCACTGGATGTTCCAAGCTGCATTTCACCACCACCACTGGGACCCACAACCTCTGACAGTGGACACTGGGTGTTCCAAGCTGCATTTCACCACCACTGGGACCCACAACCTCTGACAGTGGGGAACAGGGTGTTCCAAGCTGCTTTGCACCACCACTGGGACCCACAACCTCTGGCAGTGGGGCACTGGGTGTTCCAAGCTGCATTTCACCACCACTGGGACCCACAACCTCTGACAGTGGGGCACTGGGTGTTACAAGCTGCATTTCACCACCACTGGGACCCACAACCTCTGACAGTGGGGCACTGGATGTTCCAAGCTGCATTTCACCACCACCACTGGGACCCACAACCTCTGACAGTGGGGCACTGGGTGTTCCAAGCTGCATTTCACCACCACTGGGACCCACAACCTCTGACAGTGGGACACTGGGTGTTCCAAGCTGCATTTCACTACCACTGGGACCCACAACCTCTGACAGTGGGGCACTGGGGGTTCCAAGCTGCATTTCACCATCACCACTGGAACCCACAACCTCTGACAGTGGGACACTGGGTGTTCCAAGCTGCATTTCACCACCACTGGGACCCACAACCTCTGACAGTGGGGCACTGGGTGTTCCAAATTGCATTTCACCATCACCACTGGGACCCACAACCTCTGACAGTGGGGCACTGGGTGTTCCAAGCTGCATTTCACCACCACTGGGACCCACAACCTCTGACAGTGGGGCACTGGGTGTTCCAAGCTGCATTTCACCACCACTGGGACCCACAACCTCTGACAGTGGGGCACTGGGTGTTCCAAGCTGCATTTCACCATCACCACTGGGACCCGCAACCTCTGACAGTGGGGCACTGGATGTTCCAAGCTGCATTTCACCACCACCACTGGGACCCACAACCTCTGACAGTGGGGCACTGGGTGTTCCAAGCTGCATTTCACCATCACCACTGGGACCCACAACCTCTGACAGTGGGGCACTGGGTGTTCCAAGCTGCATTTCACCATCACCACTGGGACCCACAACCTCTGACAGTGGGGCACTGGGTGTTCCAAGCTGCATTTCACCATCCCCACTGGGACCCACAACCTCTGACAGTGGGGCACTGGGTGTTCCAAGCTTCATTTCACCATCACCACTGGGACCCACAACCTCTGACAGTGGGGCACTGGATGTTCCAAGCTGGATTTCACCATCACCACTGGACCCACAACCTCTGACAGTGGGACACTGGGTGTTCTAAGCTGCATTTCACCACCACTGGGACCCTCAACCTCTGACAGTGGGGCACTGGGTGTTCCAAGCTGCATTTCACCACCACTGGGACCCACAACCTCTGACAGTGGGGCACTGGATGTTCCAAGCTGGATTTCACCATCACCACTGGACCCACAACCTCTGACAGTGGGACACTGGGTGTTCTAAGCTGCATTTCACCACCACTGGGACCCTCAACCTCTGACAGTGGGGCACTGGGTGTTCCAAGCTGCATTTCACCACCACTGGGACCCACAACCTCTGACAGTGGGGCAGTGGGTGTTACAAGCTGCATTTCACCACCACTGGGACCCACAACCTCTGACAGTGGGGCACTGGATGTTCCAAGCTGCATTTCACCACCACCACTGGGACCCACAACCTCTGACAGTGGGGCACTGGGCGTTCCAAGCTGCATTTCACCACCACTGGGACCCACAACCTCTGACAGTGGGACACTGGGTGTTCCAAGCTGCATTTCACCACCACTGGGACCCACAACCTCTGACAGTGGGGCACTGGGGGTTCCAAGCTGCATTTCACCATCACCACTGGAACCCACAACCTCTGACAGTGGGACACTGGGTGTTCCAAGCTGCATTTCACCACCACTGGGACCCACAACCTCTGACAGTGGGGCACTGGGTGTTCCAAATTGCATTTCACCATCACCACTGGGACCCACAACCTCTGACAGTGGGGCACTGGGTGTTCCAAGCTGCATTTCACCACCACTGGGACCCACAACCTCTGACAGTGGGGCACTGGGTATTCCAAGCTGCATTGCACCACCACTGGGACCCACAACCTCTGACAGTGGGGCACTGGGTGTTCCAAGCTGCATTTGACCATCACCACTGGGACCCGCAACCTCTGACAGTGGGGCACTGGATGTTCCAAGCTGCATTTCACCACCACCACTGGGACCCACAACCTCTGACAGTGGGGCACTGGGTGTTCCAAGCTGCATTTCACCATCACCACTGGGACCCACAACCTCTGACAGTGGGGCACTGGGTGTTCCAAGCTGCATTTCACCATCACCACTGGGACCCACAACCTCTGACAGTGGGGCACTGGGTGTTCCAAGCTGCATTTCACCATCCCCACTGGGACCCACAACCTCTGACAGTGGGCACTGGGTGTTCCAAGCTTCATTTCACCATCACCACTGGGACCCACAACCTCTGACAGTGGGGCACTGGATGTTCCAAGCTGGATTTCACCATCACCACTGGGACCCACAACCTCTGACAGTGGGACACTGGGTGTTCTAAGCTGCATTTCACCACCACTGGGACCCTCAACCTCTGACAGTGGGGCCCTGTGTGTTACAAGCTGCATTTCACCACCACCACTGGGACCCACACCTCTGACAGTGGGGCACTGGGTGTTACAAGCTGCATTTCACCACCACTGGGACCCACAACCTCTGACAGTGGGCACTGGGTGTTCCAAGCTTCATTTCACCATCACCACTGGGACCCACAACCTCTGACAGTGGGGCACTGGGTCTTGCAAGCTGCATTTCACCACCACCACTGGGACCCACAACCTCTGACAGTGGGGCACTGGGTGTTCCAAGCTGCATTTCACCACCACTGGGACCCACAACCTCTGACAGTGGGGCACTGGGTGTCACAAGCTGCATTTCACCACCACCACTGGGACCCACAACCTCTGACAGTGGGGCACTGGGTGTTCCAAGCTGCATTTCACCACCACTGGGACCCACAACCTCTGACAGTGGGACACTGGGTGTTACAAGCTGCATTTCACCACTACCACTGGGACCCACAACCTCTGACAGTGGGGCACTGGGTGTTCCAAGCTGCATTTCACCACCACCACTGGGACCCACACCTCTGACAGTGGGGCACTGGGTGTTCCAAGCTGCATTTCACCATCACCACTGGGACCCACAACCTCTGACAGTGGGCACTGGATGTTACAAGCTGCATTTCACCATCACCTCTGGGACCCACAACCTCTGACAGTGGGGCACTGGGTGTTCCAAACTGCATTTCACCACCACTGGGACCCAAACCTCTGACAGTGGGGCACTGGGTGTTCCAAGCTGCATTTCACCATCACCACTGGGACCCACAACCTCTGACAGTGGACACTGGGTGTTCCAAGCTGCATTTCACCACCACTGGGACCCACAACCTCTGACAGTGGGGCACAGGGTGTTCCAAGCTGCATTTCACCACCACTGGGACCCACAACCTCTGGCAGTGGGGCACTGGGTGTTCCAAGCTGCATTTCACCACCACTGGGACCCACAACCTCTGACAGTGGGGCACTGGGTGTTACAAGCTGCATTTCACCACCACTGGGACCCACAACCTCTGACAGTGGGGCACTGGATGTTCCAAGCTGCATTTCACCACCACCACTGGGACCCACAACCTCTGACAGTGGGACACTGGGTGTTCCAAGCTGCATTGCACCACCACTGGGACCCACAACCTCTGACAGTGGGGCACAGGGTGTTCCAAGCTGCATTTCACCACCACTGGGACCCACAACCTCTGGCAGTGGGGCACTGGGTGTTCCAAGCTGCATTTCACCACCACTGGGACCCACAACCTCTGACAGTGGGGCACTGGGTGTTACAAGCTGCATTTCACCACCACTGGGGCCCACAACCTCTGACAGTGGGGCACTGGATGTTCCAAGCTGCATTTCACCACCACCACTGGGACCCACAACCTCTGACAGTGGGGCACTGGGTGTTCCAAGCTGCATTTCACCACCACTGGGACCCACAGCCTCTGACAGTGGGGCACTGGGTGTTCCAAGCTGCATTTCACCACCACTGGGACCCACAACCTCTGACAGTGGGGCACTGGGGGTTCCAAGCCGCATTTCACCATCACCACTGGAACCCACAACCTCTGACAGTGGGACACTGGGTGTTCCAAGCTGCATTTCACCATCACCACTGGGGCCCACAACCTCTGACAGTGGGGCACTGGGTGTTCCAAGCTGCATTTCACCACCACTGGGACCCACAACCTCTGACAGTGGGACACTGGGTGTTACATGCTGCATTTCACCACCACTGGGACCCACAACCTCTGACAGTGGGACACTGGGTGTTCCAAGCTGCATTTCACCACCACTGGGACCCACAACCTCTGACAGTGGGGCACTGGGTGTTCCAAGCTGCATTTCACCACCACTGGGACCCACAACCTCAGACAGTGGGACACTGGGTGTTCCAAGCTGCATTTCACCACCACTGGGACCCACAACCTCTGACAGTGGGGCACTGGGTGTTCCAAGCTGCATTTCACCATCACCACTGGAACCCACAACCTCTGACAGTGGGACACTGGGTGTTCCAAGCTGCATTTCACCATCACCACTGGGACCCACAACCTCTGACAGTGGGCACTGGGTGTTCCAAGCTGCATTTCACCACCACCACTGGGACCCACAACATCTGACAGTGGGACACTGGGTGTTCCAAGCTGCATTTCACCACCACTGGGACCCACAACCTCTGACAGTGGGACACTGGGTGTTACATGCTGCATTTCACCACCACTGGGCCCCACAACCTCTGACAGTGGGGCACTGGATGTTCCAAGCTGCATTGCACCACCACTGGGACCCACAACCTCTGACAGTGGGGCACTGGGTGTTCCAAGCTGCATTTCACCACCACCACCGGGACCCACGACCTCTGACAGTGGGGCACTGGGTGTTCCAAGCTGCATTTCACCACCACTGGGACCCACACCCTCTGACAGTGGGACACTGGGTGTTACATGCTGCATTTCACCACCACTGGGACCCACAACCTCTGACAGTGGGGCACTGTGTGTTCCAAGCTGCATTTAATTACCACTGGGACCCACAACCTCTGACAGTGGGGCACTGGATGTTCCAAGCTGCATTTCACCACCACCACTGGGACCCACAACCTCTGACAGTGGGGCACTGGGTGTTCCAAGCTGCATTTCACCATCACCACTGGGACCCACAACCTCTGACAGTGGGGCACTGGGTGTTCCAAGCTGCATTTCACCATCACCACTGGGACCCACAACCTCTGACAGTGGGGCACTGGGTGTTCCAAGCTGCATTTCACCATCCCCACTGGGACCCACAACCTCTGACAGTGGGCATTGGGTGTTCCAAGCTTCATTTCACCATCACCACTGGGACCCACAACCTCTGACAGTGGGGCACTGGATGTTCCAAGCTGGATTTCACCATCACCACTGGGACCCACAACCTCTGACAGTGGGCCACTGGGTGTTCTAAGCTGCATTTCACCACCACTGGGACCCTCAACCTCTGACAGTGGGGCCCTGGGTGTTACAAGCTGCATTTCACCACCACCACTGGGACCCACACCTCTGACAGTGGGGCACTGGGTGTTACAAGCTGCATTTCACCACCACTGGGACCCACAACCTCTGACAGTGGGCACTGGGTGTTCCAAGCTTCATTTCACCATCACCACTGGGACCCACAACCTCTGACAGTGGGGCACTGGGTGTTACAAGCTGCATTTCACCACCACCACTGGGACCCACAACCTCTGAAAGTGGGGCACTGGGTGTTCCAAGCTGCATTTCACCACCACTGGGACCCACAACCTCTGACAGTGGGGCACTGGGTGTTACAAGCTGCATTTCACCACCACCACTGGGACCCACAACCTTTGACAGTGGGACACTGGGTGTTACAAGCTGCATTTCACCACCACCACTGGGACCCACAACCTCTGACAGTGGGGCACTGGGTGTTCCAAGCTGCATTTCACCACCACCACTGGGACCCACACCTCTGACAGTGGGGCACTGGGTGTTCCAAGCTGCATTTCACCATCACCACTGGGACCCACAACCTCTGACAGTGGGCACTGGATGTTACAAGCTGCATTTCACCATCACCTCTGGGACCCACAACCTCTGACAGTGGGGCACTGGGTGTTCCAAACTGCATTTCACCACCACTGGGACCCACAACCTCTGACAGTGGGGCACTGGGTGTTCCAAGCTGCATTTCACCACCACTGGGACCCACAACCTCTGACAGTGGGGCACTGGATGTTCCAAGCTGCATTTCACCATCACCTCTGGGACCCACAACCTCTGACAGTGGGGCACTGGGTGTTCCAAACTGCATTTCACCACCACTGGGACCCACAACCTCTGACAGTGGGGCACTGGGTGTTCCAAGCTGCATTTCACCACCACTGGGACCCACAACCTCTGACGTGGGGCACTGGGTGTTACAAGCTGCATTTCACCACCACTGGGACCCACAACCTCTGACAGTGGGGCACTGGATGTTCCAAGCTGCATTTCACCACCACCACTGGGACCCACAACCTCTGACAGTGGGGCACTGGATGTTCCAAGCTGCATTTCACCACCACCGGGACCCACAACCTCTGACGTGGGGCACTGGGTGTTACAAGCTGCATTTCACCACCACTGGGACCCACAACCTCTGACAGTGGGGCACTGGATGTTCCAAGCTGCATTTCACCACCACCACTGGGACCCACAACCTCTGACAGTGGACACTGGGTGTTCCAAGCTGCATTTCACCACCACTGGGACCCACAACCTCTGACAGTGGGGCACAGGGTGTTCCAAGCTGCTTTGCACCACCACTGGGACCCACAACCTCTGGCAGTGGGGCACTGGGTGTTCCAAGCTGCATTTCACCACCACTGGGACCCACAACCTCTGACAGTGGGGCACTGGGTGTTACAAGCTGCATTTCACCACCACTGGGACCCACAACCTCTGACAGTGGGGCACTGGATGTTCCAAGCTGCATTTCACCACCACCACTGGGACCCACAACCTCTGACAGTGGGGCACTGGGTGTTCCAAGCTGCATTTCACCACCACTGGGACCCACAACCTCTGACAGTGGGACACTGGGTGTTCCAAGCTGCATTTCACTACCACTGGGACCCACAACCTCTGACAGTGGGGCACTGGGGGTTCCAAGCTGCATTTCACCATCACCACTGGAACCCACAACCTCTGACAGTGGGACACTGGGTGTTCCAAGCTGCATTTCACCACCACTGGGACCCACAACCTCTGACAGTGGGGCACTGGGTGTTCCAAATTGCATTTCACCATCACCACTGGGACCCACAACCTCTGACAGTGGGGCACTGGGTGTTCCAAGCTGCATTTCACCACCACTGGGACCCACAACCTCTGACAGTGGGGCACTGGGTGTTCCAAGCTGCATTTCACCACCACTGGGACCCACAACCTCTGACAGTGGGGCACTGGGTGTTCCAAGCTGCATTTCACCATCACCACTGGGACACGCAACCTCTGACAGTGGGGCACTGGATGTTCCAAGCTGCATTTCACCACCACCACTGGGACCCACAACCTCTGACAGTGGGGCACTGGGTGTTCCAAGCTGCATTTCACCATCACCACTGGGACCCACAACCTCTGACAGTGGGGCACTGGGTGTTCCAAGCTGCATTTCACCATCACCACTGGGACCCACAACCTCTGACAGTGGGGCACTGGGTGTTCCAAGCTGCATTTCACCATCCCCACTGGGACCCACAACCTCTGACAGTGGGGCACTGGGTGTTCCAAGCTTCATTTCACCATCACCACTGGGACCCACAACCTCTGACAGTGGGGCACTGGATGTTCCAAGCTGGATTTCACCATCACCACTGGACCCACAACCTCTGACAGTGGGACACTGGGTGTTCTAAGCTGCATTTCACCACCACTGGGACCCTCAACCTCTGACAGTGGGGCACTGGGTGTTCCAAGCTGCATTTCACCACCACTGGGACCCACAACCTCTGACAGTGGGGCAGTGGGTGTTACAAGCTGCATTTCACCACCACTGTGACCCACAACCTCTGACAGTGGGGCACTGGATGTTCCAAGCTGCATTTCACCACCACCACTGGGACCCACAACCTCTGACAGTGGGGCACTGGGCGTTCCAAGCTGCATTTCACCACCACTGGGACCCACAACCTCTGACAGTGGGACACTGGGTGTTCCAAGCTGCATTTCACCACCACTGGGACCCACAACCTCTGACAGTGGGGCACTGGGGGTTCCAAGCTGCATTTCACCATCACCACTGGAACCCACAACCTCTGACAGTGGGACACTGGGTGTTCCAAGCTGCATTTCACCACCACTGGGACCCACAACCTCTGACAGTGGGGCACTGGATGTTCCAAATTGCATTTCACCATCACCACTGGGACCCACAACCTCTGACAGTGGGGCACTGGGTGTTCCAAGCTGCATTTCACCACCACTGGGACCCACAACCTCTGACAGTGGGGCACTGGGTGTTCCAAGCTGCATTGCACCACCACTGGGACCCACAACCTCTGACAGTGGGGCACTGGGTGTTCCAAGCTGCATTTCACCATCACCACTGGGACCCGCAACCTCTGACAGTGGGGCACTGGATGTTCCAAGCTGCATTTCACCACCACCACTGGGACCCACAACCTCTGACAGTGGGGCACTGGGTGTTCCAAGCTGCATTTCACCATCACCACTGGGACCCACAACCTCTGACAGTGGGGCACTGGGTGTTCCAAGCTGCATTTCACCATCACCACTGGGACCCACAACCTCTGACAGTGGGGCACTGGGTGTTCCAAGCTGCATTTCACCACCACCACTGGGACCCACAACCTCTGACAGTGGGCACTGGGTGTTCCAAGCTTCATTTCACCATCACCACTGGGACCCACAACCTCTGACAGTGGGGCACTGGATGTTCCAAGCTGGATTTCACCATCACCACTGGGACCCACAACCTCTGACAGTGGGACACTGGGTGTTCTAAGCTGCATTTCACCACCACTGGGACCCACAACCTCTGACAGTGGACACTGGGTGTTCCAAGCTTCATTTCACCATCACCACTGGGACCCACAACCTCTGACAGTGGGGCACTGGATGTTCCAAGCTGGATTTCACCATCACCACTGGGACCCACAACCTCTGACAGTGGGACACTGGGTGTTCTAAGCTGCATTTCACCACCACTGGGACCCTCAACCTCTGACAGTGGGGCCCTGTGTGTTACAAGCTGCATTTCACCACCACCACTGGGACCCACACCTCTGACAGTGGGGCACTGGGTGTTACAAGCTGCATTTCACCACCACTGGGACCCACAACCTCTGACAGTGGGCACTGGGTGTTCCAAGCTTCATTTCACCATCACCACTGGGACCCACAACCTCTGACAGTGGGGCACTGGGTGTTGCAAGCTGCATTTCACCACCACCACTGGGACCCACAACCTCTGACAGTGGGGCACTGGGTGTTCCAAGCTGCATTTCACCACCACTGGGACCCACAACCTCTGACAGTGGGGCACTGGGTGTCACAAGCTGCATTTCACCACCACCACTGGGACCCACAACCTCTGACAGTGGGGCACTGGGTGTTCCAAGCTGCATTTCACCACCACTGGGACCCACAACCTCTGACAGTGGGACACTGGGTGTTACAAGCTGCATTTCACCACTACCACTGGGACCCACAACCTCTGACAGTGGGGCACTGGGTGTTCCAAGCTGCATTTCACCACCACCACTGGGACCCACACCTCTGACAGTGGGGCACTGGGTGTTCCAAGCTGCATTTCACCATCACCACTGGGACCCACAACCTCTGACAGTGGGCACTGGATGTTACACGCTGCATTTCACCATCACCTCTGGGACCCACAACCTCTGACAGTGGGGCACTGGGTGTTCCAAACTGCATTTCACCACCACCGGGACCCACAACCTCTGACAGTGGGGCACTGGGTGTTCCAAGCTGCATTTCACCATCACCACTGGGACCCACAACCTCTGACAGTGGACACTGGGTGTTCCAAGCTGCATTTCACCACCACTGGGACCCACAACCTCTGACAGTGGGGCACAGGGTGTTCCAAGCTGCATTTCACCACCACTGGGACCCGCAACCTCTGACAGTGGGACACTGGATGTTCCAAGCTGCATTTCACCACCACCACTGGGACCCACAACCTCTGACAGTGGACACTGGGTGTTCCAAGCTGCATTGCACCACCACTGGGACCCACAACCTCTGGCAGTGGGGCACTGGGTGTTCCAAGCTGCATTTCACCACCACTGGGACCCACAACCTCTGACAGTGGGGCACTGGGTGTTACAAGCTGCATTTCACCACCACTGGGGCCCACAACCTCTGACAGTGGGGCACTGGATGTTCCAAGCTGCATTTCACCACCACCACTGGGACCCACAACCTCTGACAGTGGGGCACTGGGTGTTCCAAGCTGCATTTCACCACCACTGGGACCCACAGCCTCTGACAGTGGGGCACTGGGTGTTCCAAGCTGCATTTCACCACCACTGGGACCCACAACCTCTGACAGTGGGGCACTGGGGGTTCCAAGCCGCATTTCACCATCACCACTGGAACCCACAACCTCTGACAGTGGGACACTGGGTGTTCCAAGCTGCATTTCACCATCACCACTGGGACCCACAACCTCTGACAGTGGGGCACTGGGTGTTCCAAGCTGCATTTCACCACCACTGGGACCCACAACCTCTGACAGTGGGACACTGGGTGTTCCAAGCTGCATTTCACCACCACTGGGACCCACAACCTCTGACAGTGGGGCACTGGGTGTTCCAAGCTGTATTTCACCATCACCACTGGAACCCACAACCTCTGACAGTGGGACACTGGGTGTTCCAAGCTGCATTTCACCATCACCACTGGGACCCACAACCTCTGACAGTGGGCACTGGGTGTTCCAAGCTGCATTTCACCACCACCACTGGGACCCACAACATCTGACAGTGGGACACTGGGTGTTCCAAGCTGCATTTCACCACCACTGGGACCCACAACCTCTGACAGTGGGACACTGGGTGTTACATGCTGCATTTCACCACCACTGGGCCCCACAACCTCTGACAGTGGGGCACTGGATGTTCCAAGCTGCATTGCACCACCACTGGGACCCACAACCTCTGACAGTGGGGCACTGGGTGTTCCAAGCTGCATTTCACCACCACCACCGGGACCCACGACCTCTGACAGTGGGGCACTGGGTGTTCCAAGCTGCATTTCACCACCACTGGGACCCACACCCTCTGACAGTGGGACACTGCGTGTTACATGCTGCATTTCACCACCACTGGGACCCACAACCTCTGACAGTGGGGCACTGTGTGTTCCAAGCTGCATTTAATCACCACTGGGACCCACAACCTCTGACAGTGGGGCACTCGGTGTTCCAAGCTGCATTTCACCACCACTGGGACCCACAACCTCTGACAGTGGGGCACTGGGTGCTCCAAGCTGCATTTCACCACCACTGGGACCCACAACCTCTGACAGTGGGGCACTGGGTGTTCCAAGCTGCATTTCACCACCACTGGGACCCACAACCTCTGACAGTGGGGCACTGGGTGTTCCAAGCTGCATTTCACCACCACCACTGGGACCCACCTTCTCTGACAGTGGGGCACTGGGTGTTACAAGCTGCATTTCACCACCACCTGGACCTACAACCTCTGACAGTGGGGCACTGGGTGTTCCAAGCTGCATTTCACCATCACCACTGGGACCCACAACCTCTGACAGTGGGACACTGGGTGTTCTAAGCTGCATTTCACCACCACTGGGACCCTCAACCTCTGACAGTGGGGCCCTGTGTGTTACAAGCTGCATTTCACCACCACCACTGGGACCCACACCTCTGACAGTGGGGCACTGGGTGTTACAAGCTGCATTTCACCACCACTGGGACCCACAACCTCTGACAGTGGGCACTGGGTGTTCCAAGCTTCATTTCACCATCACCACTGGGACCCACAACCTCTGACAGTGGGGCACTGGGTGTTGCAAGCTGCATTTCACCACCACCACTGGGACCCACAACCTCTGACAGTGGGGCACTGGGTGTTCCAAGCTGCATTTCACCACCACTGGGACCCACAACCTCTGACAGTGGGGCACTGTGTGTCACAAGCTGCATTTCACCACCACCACTGGGACCCACAACCTCTGACAGTGGGGCACTGGGTGTTCCAAGCTGCATTTCACCACCACTGGGACCCACAACCTCTGACAGTGGGACACTGGGTGTTACAAGCTGCATTTCACCACTACCACTGGGACCCACAACCTCTGACAGTGGGGCACTGGGTGTTCCAAGCTGCATTTCACCACCACCACTGGGACCCACACCTCTGACAGTGGGGCACTGGGTGTTCCAAGCTGCATTTCACCATCACCACTGGGACCCACAACCTCTGACAGTGGGCACTGGATGTTACACGCTGCATTTCACCATCACCTCTGGGACCCACAACCTCTGACAGTGGGGCACTGGGTGTTCCAAACTGCATTTCACCACCACCGGGACCCACAACCTCTGACAGTGGGGCACTGGGTGTTCCAAGCTGCATTTCACCATCACCACTGGGACCCACAACCTCTGACAGTGGACACTGGGTGTTCCAAGCTGCATTTCACCACCACTGGGACCCACAACCTCTGACAGTGGGGCACAGGGTGTTCCAAGCTGCATTTCACCACCACTGGGACCCGCAACCTCTGACAGTGGGACACTGGATGTTCCAAGCTGCATTTCACCACCACCACTGGGACCCACAACCTCTGACAGTGGACACTGGGTGTTCCAAGCTGCATTGCACCACCACTGGGACCCACAACCTCTGGCAGTGGGGCACTGGGTGTTCCAAGCTGCATTTCACCACCACTGGGACCCACAACCTCTGACAGTGGGGCACTGGGTGTTACAAGCTGCATTTCACCACCACTGGGGCCCACAACCTCTGACAGTGGGGCACTGGATGTTCCAAGCTGCATTTCACCACCACCACTGGGACCCACAACCTCTGACAGTGGGGCACTGGGTGTTCCAAGCTGCATTTCACCACCACTGGGACCCACAGCCTCTGACAGTGGGGCACTGGGTGTTCCAAGCTGCATTTCACCACCACTGGGACCCACAACCTCTGACAGTGGGGCACTGGGGGTTCCAAGCCGCATTTCACCATCACCACTGGAACCCACAACCTCTGACAGTGGGACACTGGGTGTTCCAAGCTGCATTTCACCATCACCACTGGGACCCACAACCTCTGACAGTGGGGCACTGGGTGTTCCAAGCTGCATTTCACCACCACTGGGACCCACAACCTCTGACAGTGGGACACTGGGTGTTCCAAGCTGCATTTCACCACCACTGGGACCCACAACCTCTGACAGTGGGGCACTGGGTGTTCCAAGCTGTATTTCACCATCACCACTGGAACCCACAACCTCTGACAGTGGGACACTGGGTGTTCCAAGCTGCATTTCACCATCACCACTGGGACCCACAACCTCTGACAGTGGGCACTGGGTGTTCCAAGCTGCATTTCACCACCACCACTGGGACCCACAACATCTGACAGTGGGACACTGGGTGTTCCAAGCTGCATTTCACCACCACTGGGACCCACAACCTCTGACAGTGGGACACTGGGTGTTACATGCTGCATTTCACCACCACTGGGCCCCACAACCTCTGACAGTGGGGCACTGGATGTTCCAAGCTGCATTGCACCACCACTGGGACCCACAACCTCTGACAGTGGGGCACTGGGTGTTCCAAGCTGCATTTCACCACCACCACCGGGACCCACGACCTCTGACAGTGGGGCACTGGGTGTTCCAAGCTGCATTTCACCACCACTGGGACCCACACCCTCTGACAGTGGGACACTGCGTGTTACATGCTGCATTTCACCACCACTGGGACCCACAACCTCTGACAGTGGGGCACTGTGTGTTCCAAGCTGCATTTAATCACCACTGGGACCCACAACCTCTGACAGTGGGGCACTCGGTGTTCCAAGCTGCATTTCACCACCACTGGGACCCACAACCTCTGACAGTGGGGCACTGGGTGCTCCAAGCTGCATTTCACCACCACTGGGACCCACAACCTCTGACAGTGGGGCACTGGGTGTTCCAAGCTGCATTTCACCACCACTGGGACCCACAACCTCTGACAGTGGGGCACTGGGTGTTCCAAGCTGCATTTCACCACCACCACTGGGACCCACCTTCTCTGACAGTGGGGCACTGGGTGTTACAAGCTGCATTTCACCACCACCTGGACCTACAACCTCTGACAGTGGGGCACTGGGTGTTCCAAGCTGCATTTCACCATCACCACTGGGACCCACAACCTCTGACAGTGGGGCACTGGGTGTTCCAAGCTGCATTTCATCATCACTGGGACCCACAACCTCTGACAGTGGGGCACTGGGTGTTCCAAGCTGCATTTCACCATCACCATTGGGACCCACAACCTCTGACAGTGGGGCACTGGGTGTTCCAAGCTGCATTTCACCACCACTGGGACCCACAACCTCTGACAGTGGAGCACTGGGTGTTCCAAGCTGCATTTCACCACCACTGGGACCCACAACCCCTGACAGTGGGGCACTGGGTGTTCCAAGCTGCATTTCACCACCACCACTGGGACCCACCTTCTCTGACAGTGGGGCGCTGGCTGTTCCAAGCTGCATTTCACCATCACTGGGATCCACAACCTCTGACAGTGGGGCACTGGGTGTTCCAAGCTGCATTTCACCACCGCCACTGGGACCCACAACCTCTGACAGTGGGGCACTGGGTGTTCCAAGCTGCATTTCACCACCACCACTGGGACCCACAACCTCTGACAGTGGGGCACTGGGTGTTCCAAGCTGCATTTCACCATCACCACTGGGACCCACAACCTCTGACAGTGGGACACTGGGTGTTACAAGCTGCATTTCACCACCACTGGAACCCACAACCTCTGACAGTGGGGCACTGTGTGTTGCAAGCTGCATTTCACCACCACTGGGACCCACAACCTCTGACAGTGGGGCACTGGGTGTTCCAAGCTGCATTTCACCACCACCACTGGGACCCACAACCTCTGACAGTGGGGCACTGGGTGTTCCAAGCTGCATTTCACCACCACCACTGGGACCCACAACCTCTGACAGTGGGACACTGGGTGTTCCAAGCTGCATTTCACCACCACTGGAACCCACAACCTCTGACATTGGGGCACTGGATGTTACAAGCTGCATTTCACCACCACCACTGGGACCCGCAACCTCTGACAGTGGGGCACTGGATGTTACAAGCTGCATTTCACCACCACCACTGGGACCCACAACCTCTGACAGTGGGGCACTGGGTGTTACAAGCTGCATTTCACCATCACCACTGGGACCCACAACCTCTGACAGTGGGACACTGGGTGTTCCAAGCTGCATTTCACCACCACTGGGACCCACAACCTCTGACAATGGGGCACTGGGTGTTCCAAGCTGCATTTCACCATCACCACTGGGACCCACAACCTCTGACAGTGGGGCACTGGGTGTTCCAAGCTGCATTTCACCACCACTGGGACCCACAACCTCTGACAGTGGGGCACTGGCTGTTCCAAGCTGCATTTCACCATCACCACTGGGACCGACAACCTCTGACAGTGGGGCACTGGGTGTTCCAAGCTGCATTTCACCATCACCACTGGGACCCACAACCTATGACAGTGGACACTGGGTGTTCCAAGCTGCATTTCACCACCACTGGGACCCACAACCTCTGACAGTGGGGCACTGGGTGTTCCAAATTGCATTTCACCATCACCACTGGGACCCACAACCTCTGACAGTGGGGCACTGGGTGTTCCAAGCTGCATTTCACCACCACTGGGACCCACAACCTCTGACAGTGGGGCACTGGGTGTTCCAAGCTGCATTTCACCATCACCACTGGGACCCACAACCTCTGACAGTGGGGCACTGGGTGTTCCAAGCTGCATTTCACCACCACTGGGACCCACAACCTCTGACAGTGGGGCACTGGGTGTTCCAAGCTGCATTTCACCATCACCACTGGGACCGACAACCTCTGACAGTGGGGCACTGGGTGTTCCAAGCTGCATTTCACCATCACCACTGGGACCCACAACCTATGACAGTGGACACTGGGTGTTCCAAGCTGCATTTCACCACCACTGGGACCCACAACCTCTGACAGTGGGGCACTGGGTGTTCCAAATTGCATTTCACCATCACCACTGGGACCCACAACCTCTGACAGTGGGGCACTGGGTGTTCCAAGCTGCATTTCACCACCACTGGGACCCACAACCTCTGACAGTGGGGCACTGGGTGTTCCAAGCTGCATTTCACCACCACTGGGACCCACAACCTCTGACAGTGGGGCACTGGGTGTTCCAAGCTGCATTTCACCATCACCAATGGGACCCGCAACCTCTGACAGTGGGGCACTGGATGTTCCAAGCTGCATTTCACCATCACCACTGGGACCCACAACCTCTGACAGTGGGGCACTGGGTGTTCCAAGCTGCATTTCACCATCCCCACTGGGACCCACAACCTCTGACAGTGGGACACTGGGTGTTCCAAGCTGCATTTCACCACCACTGGGACCCTCAACCTCTGACAGTGGGGCCCTGGGTGTTACAAGCTGCATTTCAGCACCACCACTGGGACCCACAACCTCTGACAGTGGGGCACTGGGTGTTACAAGCTGCATTTCACCACCACTGGCACCCACAACCTCTGACAGTGGGCACTGGGTGTTCCAAGCTTCATTTCACCATCACCACTGGGACCCACAACCTCTGACAGTGGGGCACTGGGTGTTACAAGCTGCATTTCACCACCACCACTGGGACCCACAACCTCTGACAGTGGGGCACTGGGTGTTCCAAGCTGCATTTCACCACCACTGGGACCCACAACCTCTGACAGTGGGGCACTGGGTGTTACAAGCTGCATTTCACCACCACCACTGGGACCCACAACCTCTGACAGTGGGGCACTGGGTGTTCCAAGCTGCAGTTCACCACCACTGGGACCCACAACCTCTGACAGTGGGACACTGGGTGTTACAAGCTGCATTTCACCACCACCACTGGAACCACAACCTCTGACAGTGGGGCACTGGGTGTTCCAAGCTGCATTTCACCACCACCACTGGGACCCACACCTCTGACAGTGGGGCACTGGGTGTTCCAAGCTGCATTTCACCATCACCACTGGGACCCACAACCTCTGACAGTGGGCACTGGGTGTTCCAAGCTTCATTTCACCATCACTACTGGGACCCACAACCTCTGACAGTGGGGCACTGGGTGTTCCAAGCTGCATTTCACCACCACTGGGACCCACAACCTCTGACAGTGGGCACTGGGTGTTCCAAGCTTCATTTTACCATCACCACTGGGACCCACAACCTCTGACAGTGGGCACTGGGTGTTCCAAGCTGCATTTCACCATCATCACTGGGACCCACAACCTCTGACAGTGGGGCACTTGGTGTTCCAAGCTGCATTTCACCACCACTGGGACCCACAACCTCTGACAGTGGGACACTGGGTGTTCCAAGCTGCATTTCACCACCACTGGGCCCCACAACCTCTGACAGTGGGGCACTGGGTGTTCCAAGCTGCATTTCACCACCACTGGGACCCACAACCTCTGACAGTGGGGCACTGGGTGTTACAAGCTGCATTTCACCACCGCCACTGGGACCCACAACCTCTGACAGTGGGGCACTGGATGTTCCAAGCTGCATTTTACCACCACCACTGGGACCCGCAACCTCTGACAGTGGAGCACTGGGTGTTCCAAGCTGCATTTCACCACCACCACTGGGACCCACAATCCCGGAATCTGTGAAATCATGGAATGTCGCATCGGAACTTAAAGCACGACACTGGGATGGGGTGGTGAAGAAACCATGGAATGTCGGACCAGAACTCATGGTAGTGCTTGGCAAATTGAGGTCCTGTGACTAGTGGGGTGCCGCAGGTCTCAGTGCTGGGACCCCAGCTATTTACAATATACATCAATGATTTGGATGAAGGAATTGAGTGTAATATCTCCAAGTTTGCAGATGACACTAAGCTGGGTGGCAGTGTGAGCTGTGAGGGGGACGCTAAGAGGCTGCAGGGTGACTTGGACAGGTTAGGTGAGTGGGCAAATGCATGGCAGATGCAGTATAATGTGGATAATTGTGAGGTTATCCATTTTGGTGGCAAAAACAGGAAGGCAGAATATTATCTGAATGGTGACAGATTAGGAAAAGAGGAGGTGCAACGAGACCTGGGTGTCATAGTACATCAGTCATTGAAGGTTGGCATGCAGGTACAGCAGGCGGTGAAGAAGGCAAATTGTATGTCGGCCTTCATAGCGAAGGGATTTGCGTATAGGAGCAGGGAGGTGTTACTACAGGTGTACAGGGCCTTGGTGAGGCCTCACCTGGAATATTGTAATCTGAGGAAGGACGTTCTTGCTATTGAGGGAGTGCAGCGAAGGTTCACCAGACTGATTCCCGGGATGGCAGGACTGACATATGAAGAAAGACTGGATCGACTCTGCCTGTATTCACTGGAGTTTCGAAGAATGAGAGGGGATCTCTTAGAAAATATCGCATTCTGATGGGATTGGACAGGTTAGTTGCAGGAAGAATGTTCCCAATGTTGGGGATGTCCAGAACCAGGGGTCACAGTCTAAGGATAAGGGGTAAGCCATTTAGGACCGAGATGAGGAGAAACTTCTTCACCCAGAGAGTGGTGAACCTGTGGAATTCTCTACCGCAGAGAGTTGTTGAGGCCAATTCGTTCGATATATTCAAGAGGGAGTTAGATGTGGCCCTTACGACTAAAGGGATCAAGGGGTATGGACAGAAAGCAGGAATGGGGTACTGAGGGAATGATCAGCCATGATCATATTGAATGCCGGTGCAGGCTCGAAGGGCCGAATGGCCTGTTCCTGCACCTATTGTCTATGTTTCCCCCTCCCTCCTTCACTCAGTGACACCCCATATTTATCGCTCTCCCCCAACCTCCTCCCCTCTCCCTCCCTGTGTCTCTCCCTCACGTACTAACACCCCATATCTCTCGATTAGCCTCTCCCTCCCTCCCTTTCTGGCATCCTCCCTTCCTGCTCCCCTCTCCCTCCCTGTGTCTCTCCCTCACGTACTAACACCCCATATCTCTCGATTAGCCTCTCCCTCCCTCCCTTTCTGGCATCCTCCCTTCCTGCTCCCCTCTCACTCCCTCCCTCTCTCACTCCCTCCCCCGTCTCCCCTATCTCCCTCTTTCGCTCCCTCTCTCCCTTTCTCCCTCCCTCCCTCCCTCTCTCACTGGTCCATCTCTTGTTCCCTCTCTCTCTCCCCTATCTCCCTATCTTCTTCCCTCCATCTCTCCCTCCCTCCCCTATCTCTCACCCTCCCTCCCCATCTCTCTCCCTCCCTCTCTCTCTCCCCTCCCTTATCTCTCTATCTCCCTCCCCGATCTCTCTATCTCTCTCCGTCCTTCCCTCCCCTATCTCTCTATCTCTCTCCCTCCCTCTCTCCCCTCCCTCCCTCACTCCCCAACTCTCTATCTCCCTCCCCTATCTCTCTATCTCTCACCCTCCCTCCCTCCCTGCCCGATCTCTCGCTGTCTATCTCCCTCCCTCTCTCCCCTCCCTCCCTCCCTCCCTTCCCTATCTCTGTATCTCTCTATAGGCCTCCCTCCCTCTCTCCCCTCCCTCCTTCCCTCCCCTAGCTCTTTATCTCCCTCTCTCCCACCCTCCCCTATCTCTCACCTTCTGTCTCTCTCTCTCTCTCCCTCTGTCCACTATCTCTATCTCCTTATCTCACTCCGTCCCCTATCTCTCTATCTCCCCCCTTCCCTCCCTCCCCTATCTCTCACCCTCCCTCTCTCCCTCCTTCCCTCCACTATCTCTATCTCCTTCTCTCCCTTCCTGCCCTATCTCTCTATCTCTCTCCCTCCCTCCCCTATCTCTCACCCTCTCTCTTGCCCTCCCTCTCTCCCCTATCTCCCTCCCTCCCTCTCTCCCCTATCTCTCTCCCTCCCTCCCCTATCTACCTTCCTCCCTCTGCTATCTCTCTATCTCCTTCCCTTCCTCCCTCCCCTGTCTCTCACCCTCCCCTACCTCTCCCTCCCCTATCTCTCAATCTCCCTCCCCTATTTCTCTCTCCCGCCTCCCTTCCTCCCCTATCTCCTACCCTCTCTCCCTCCCCATCTCTCACCCTCTCTCTCTCCCTCCCTCCCATATCTCTCTATCTCCCTTTCTCCCCTATCTCTCTCCCTCCCTTCCTCCCCTATCTCCTTCCCTCCCTCCTTCCCTCCCCTATCTGTCTCTCCCTCCCCTATCTCTCTCCATCCCTCCCCTATCTCTCCCCTCCCTCCTTCCCTCCCCTATCTGTCTCTCCCTCCCCTATCTCCCTCCTCCCTCCCCTATCTCTCCCCTCCCTCCCTCCCCTATCGCCCTCCCCCCTCCCTCCCTCCCCTATCTCCCTATCTCCCTCCCTCCCTCCCCTATCTCTCTCCCTCCCTCCCGCCCTCCCCATCTCCTTCTCTCCCTCCCCTATCTCTCCCCTCCCTCCCCTATCTCTCCCCTCCCCTATCTACCTCCCTCCCTCCCTCCCCTATCTCTCTCTCCCGCCCTCCCTCCCCTATCTCCCTCCCTCCCTCCCTCCCCTATCTCTCTATCTCTGTACATGCCGATGCAGGAAATGATATGGGCGCTCTCTATACATAGATAACAATGAGATCATTCGCAGCAATAAGCAGAGAGCTTATTGTACACACACAGACATTCACACACAGCAGAGCTGAGAGAAACAGGACCCAGAGCGAGCAGCAGCAGAGGAGACGGACAATCGATTTACTCCCATGGCAGAACCAGCCTCACCTGTAGCCGTGGGTAAGGCCGAGAATTTGCTGAACCTGTACAATCCGTTCGGGATTGCTCGCGGATTCCTCCCGTTACAATATCGTCGGAACCTGGGAACAGGAGGAGGCCGTTCAGCCCCTCGGGCCTGTTACATTAGGAACAGGAGGAGGCTCATTCAGCCCCTCGAGCCTGTTACACAGGAACAGGAGGAGGCCCATTCGGCCCCTCGAGCCTGTTACACAGGAACAGGAGGCCAATTCAGCCCCGCGAGCCTGTTACATTAGGAACAGGAGGAGGCCCATTCAGCCCCTCGAGCCTGTTACATTGGGAACAGGAGAAGGCCCATTCAGCCCCTCGAGCCTGTTACACAGGAACAGGAGGAGGCCCATTCAGCCCCTCGAGCCTGTTACATTGGGAGCAGGAGGAGGCCCATTCAGTCCCTCGAGCCTGTTACATTGGGAACAGGAGGAGGCCCATTCAGCCCCTCGAGCCTGTTACATTGGGAGCAGGAGGAGGCCCATTCAGTCCCTCGAGCCTGTTACATTGGGAACAGGAGGAGGCCCATTCAGCCCCTCGAGCCTGTTACACAGGAACAGGAGGAGGCCCATTCAGCCCCTCGAGCCTGTTACATTGGGAGCAGGAGGAGGCCCATTCAGTCCCTCGAGCCTGTTACATTGGGAACAGGAGGAGGCCCATTCAGCCCCTCGAGCCTGTTACACAAGAACAGGAGGAGGCCCATTCAGCCCCTCGGGCCTGTTACATTAGGAACAGGAGGAGGCCCATTCAGCCCCTCGGGCCTGTTACATTAGGAACAGGAGGAGGCCCATTCAGCCCCTCGAGCCTGTTACATTAGGAACAGGAGGAGGCCCATTCAGCCCCTCGAGCCTGTTACATTAGGAACAGAAGGAGGCCCATTCAGTCCCTCGAGCCTGTTACCATAGGGACAGGAGGAGGCCCATTCAGCCCCTCGAGCCTGTTACATTAGAAACAGGAGGAGGCCCATTCGGCCCCTCGAGCCTGTTACATTAGGAACAGAAGGAGGCCCATTCAGTCCCTCGAGCCTGTTACCATAGGGACAGGAGGAGGCCCATTCGGCCCCTCGAGCCTGTTCCCCTACTCAATCAGATCGTGGCTGAGCTGTATCTTAACTCCATCTACCTGCCTCGGTTCCGTCTCCCTTAAGACGCAACAAAAATATATCAGTCTCCGTTTTGAAAGCTGCAATTGAACCCCAGCCTCTGCAGCCTTTAGAGGGAGAGAGGCCCAGATCTGTACCAGCCTGTGTGTGAAGAAGTGAGTCCTCACATCACCCCTGAACGGGCGGGCTCTAAATTTAAGATTATCGCAACTTGTTCTGTACTTCTCCACACCAGAGGAAACAGCTTCTCTCTACTCTGTATCTAACCCCCTGTACCTGCCCTGGGAGTGTTTGATGGGACAGTGTAAAGGGAGCTTTACTCTGTATCTAACCCTGAGCTGTACCTGCCCTGGGAGTGTTTGATGGGACAGTGTAGAGGGAGCTTTACTCTGTATCTAACCCGTGCTGTACCTGCCCTGGGAGTGTTTGATGGGACAGTGTAGAGGGAGCTTTACTCTGTATCTAACCCCCTGTACCTGCCCTGGGAGTGTTTGATGGGACAGTGTAGAGGGAGCTTTACTCTGTATCTAATCCCCTGTACCTGCCCTGGGAGTGTTTGATGGGACAGTGTAGAGGGAGCTTTACTCTGTATCTAACCCGTGTACCTGCCCTGGGAGTGTTTGATGGGACAGTGTAGAGGGAGCTTTACTCTGTATCAAACCCATGCTGTACTTGCCCTGGGAGTGTGTGATGAGACAGTGTAGAGATCGTATTACCGTGGAATGTACAGAGTTAGCGGATCACACCCTGTTTGGTACTGAGCCCCACAAAGCGCAGGAAATGCCCGGGCTCCAACCGTGGTCTGTGTTGAGATAGCTGGAGTACAATAACAACTGGACAATTGGTCCAATCACCCCTCGGTTGGAGCCTAATCGCAGTCAATAACCCACGCCCCATTTTATAAAGTGCCCCTGTGCGATGATGCCCTGATGCGGAATGTGATGGTTTGTGATGCCCCCTAAGGGCAAATAGCCGGTTGAAAATGACAGACGGGATAAAGGGCAAATAATGATGGGCCTTCAAAACCAGACGCCAACCCTCTCCCAGAACCAGTGAATTAATGAGAAACGGTGGAGAGGAGAGGCTGTTACTGATATGAACAGACTGAGTGATAGCGGTCGAGTAAATTATATCGTGCCCTGGTGAGACCACACCTGGAGTACTGTGCACCGTTCTGGTCTCCTGACCTAAGGAAGGATATACTTGCCATTGAGCGAAGGTTCACCAGACTGATTCCTGGGATGGGGGGTTGTCCTATGAGGAGAGATTGAGTAGACTGGGCCGATATTCTCTGGAGTTTAGAAGAATGAGAGGGGATCTCATTGAAACACACACAATTCTTACAGGGCTTGACAGGGTAGATACAGGGAGGGTGTTTCCCCCCCCCCCCCGGGGCTGGGGAGTCTAGAACCAGGGGTCACACAGTCTCAGGGTCAGGGGTCGGCCATTGGGGACTGAGATGAGGAGAAACTTCTTCACTCAGAGGGGGGTGAATCTCTGGAATTCTCTGCCCCAGAGGGCTGTGGGGGCTCAGTCTTTGAGTATATTCAAGGCTGAGATGGATAGATTTTTGGACATTAAGGGAATCGAGGGATATGGGGATCGGGCGGGAAAGTGGAGTTAAGGTCGAAGGTCAGCCGTGATCTTATTGAGTGGTGGAGCAGGCTCGAGGGGCCCAATGGCCGACTCCTGCTCCTAATGTAACAGGCTCGAGGGGCCGAATGGCCGACTCCTGCTCCTAATGTAACAGGCTCGAGGGGCCGAATGGCCGACTCCTGCTCCTAATGTAACAGGTTCGAGGGGCCGAATGGCCGACTCCTGCTCCTAATGTAACAGGCTCGAGGGGCTGAATGGCCGACTCCTGCTCCTAATGTAACAGGCTCGAGGGGCCCAATGGCCGACTCCTGCTCCTAATGTAACAGGCTCGAGGGGCTGAATGGCCGACTCCTGCTCCTAATGTAACAGGCTCGAGGGGCCCAATGGCCGACTCCTGCTCCTAATGTAACAGGCTCGAGGGGCCCAATGGCCGACTCCTGCTCCTAATGTAACAGGCTCGAGGGGCCCAATGGCCGACTCCTGCTCCTAATGTAACAGGCTCGAGGGGCCGAATGGCCGACTCCTGCTCCTAATGTAACAGGCTCGAGGGGCCGAATGGCCGACTCCTGCTCCTAATGTAACAGGCTCGAGGGGCCGAATGGCCGACTCCTGCTCCTAATGTAACAGGCTCGAGGGGCCGAATGGCCGACTCCTGTTCCTAATGTAACAGGCTCGAGGGGCTGAATGGCCGACTCCTGCTCCTAATGTAACAGGCTCGAGGGGCCGAATGGCCGACTCCTGCTCCTAATCCTTACGTAGAAGCCAGGCAATGAAAGAGTTCAAAAGAGCATTGATCGCAAAATACAGATAGTCAAAACTGAGATAATTATGAAAACATTTGTACACAACGCGGAGACGTGGCTAACCGAGAGAGGCTTTACAAACCCAATATATTTGAATGTGCAGCTCGAAACAAAAGCTCTTTTTTCTAAGGCAGGGCTGATGTTGTCACTAATAAATAAAATCATTTGCTTAGCCTCACGCAAGATAATATCTTGGTGTATTTGTTGCTGTGACCAACGAGGCAGCGGGGGAATTCAGGGTCTCACTGTCACAGTGCGTTAGATACACTGTCCTTTCCCCCTCTGGGACCGGGGGTCACAGTCCGTTAGATACACTGTCCTTTCCCCCTCTGGGACCGGGTGTCACAGTGTGTTAGATACACTGTCCTTTCCCCCTCTGGGACCGGGTGTCACAGTGCGTTCGATACACTGTCCTTTCCCCCTCTGGGACCGGGTGTCACAGTGCGTTAGATACACTGTCCTTTCCCCCTCTGGGACCGGGTGTCACAGTGCGTTAGATACACTGTCCTTTCCCCCTCTGGGACCGGGTGTCACAGTGTGTTAGATACACTGTCCTTTCCCCCTCTGGGACTGGGGGGTCACAGTGCATTAGATACACTGTCCTTTCCCCCTCTGGGACCGGGGGTCACAGTCCGTTAGATACACTGTCCTTTCCCCCTCTGGGACCGGGTGTCACAGTGCGTTAGATACACTGTCCTTTCCCCCTCTGGGACCGGGTGTCACAGTGCGTTAGATACACTGTCCTTTCCCCCTCTGGGACCGGGTGTCACAGTGCGTTAGATACACTGTCCTTTCCCCCTCTGGGACCGGGTGTCACAGTGTGTTAGATACACTGTCCTTTCCCCCTCTGGGACTGGGGGGTCACAGTGCGTTAGATACACTGTCCTTTCTTCCTCTGGGACCGGGTGTCACAGTGCGTTAGATACACTGTCCTTTCCCCCTCTGGGACCGGGTGTCACAGTGCTTTATATACACTGTCCTTTCCCCCTCTGGGACCGGGTGTCACAGTGCGTTAGATACACTGTCCTTTCCCCCTCTGGGACCGGGTGTCACAGTGCGTTAGATACACTGTCCTTTCCCCCTCTGGGACCGGGTGTCACAGTGTGTTAGATACACTGTCCTTTCCCCATCTGGGACCGGGTGTCACAGTGCGTTAGATACACTGTCCTTTCCCCCTCTGGGACCGGGTGTCACAGTGCGTTAGATACACTGTCCTTTCCCCCTCTGGGACCGGGTGTCACAGTGCGTTAGATACACTGTCCTTTCCCCCTCTGGGACCGGGTGTCACAGTGCATTAGATACACTGTCCTTTCCCCCTCTGGGACCGGGTGTCACGGTGCATGTGGTCAGGGCAGTTTCTGTAACACTCGGTTGAACATTGATATTTCACTTCCTGCTGACTCTGAAGCTGTGTATGTGTGTTTTGTGGTCTGCTGGTTGTCTCATTAAAAGATTTCCCTCTCGCAGGGATCACCTTGTTCAGTAGTGAAACGCACAAGTGTGAACATCAGCAGGGAGGGGAGGGGTTATCGCACTCGGTGTTGGTGACAAAAGGAAGGAAAAGATTGCATTTCTATGGCGCCTAACACATCCTCAGGACGAGCGAAAGTGCATTACAGCCAATTAAGCACTGTTTTGGAGCGTAGCCAGTGTTGTAATGTGGGAAACACGGCAGTGAATATGCGCACAGCAAGCTCCCACAAACAGCAGTGTGATAATGACCAGATCATCTGTTATTTAGCCAAGGTGTTTGAGAGATAAATATTGGCCGGAGGTCACAGGGGCGGACTCCTCCCTGCGATTCTTCCCATCGTGGCCATGGGACAAGTAACGTGGATATGAGAGAACACACAGGGCCCTTCGTTTAACGTCTCAAGCTGACAGACAGCACATCCGACAGTGCGGCACTCCCTCAGTACTGCCCCTCCGTCAGTGCGGTACTCCCTCAGTACTGCCCCTCCGACAGTGCGGTACTCCCTCAGTACTGCCCCTCCGACAGTGCGGCACTCCCTCAGTACTGACCCTCCGACAGTGCGGCACTCCCTCAGTACTGCCCCTCCGACAGTGCGGCACTCCCTCAGTACTGCCCCTCCGACAGTGCGGTACTCCCTCAGTACTGCCCCTCCGACAGTGCGGTACTCCCTCAGTACTGCCCCTCCGACAGTGCGGTACTCCCTCAGTACTGCCCCTCCGACAGTGCGGTACTCCCTCAGTACTGCCCCTCCGACAGTGCGGTACTCCCTCAGTACTGCCTCTCCGACAGTGCGGCACTCCCTCAGTACTGCCCCACCGACAGTGCGGCACTCCCTCAGTACTGCCCCTCCGACAGTGCGGTACTCCCTCAGTACTGCCCCTCCGACAGTGCGGAACTCCCTCAGTACTGCCCCTCCGACAGTGCGGTACTCCCTCAGTACTGCCCCTCCGACAGTGCGGCACTCCCTCAGTACTGCCCCTCCGACAGTGCGGTACTCCCTCAGTACTGCCCCTCCGACAGTGCGGCACTCCCTCAGTACTGCCCCTCCGACAGTGCGGGACTCCCTCAGTACTGCCACTCCGACAGTGCGGCACTCCCTCAGTACTGCCCCTCCGACAGTGCGGCACTCCCTCAGTACTGCCCCTCCGACAGTGCGGTACTCCCTCAGTACTGCCCCTCCGACAGTGCGGCACTCCCTCAGTACTGCCCCTCCGACAGTGCGGTACTCCCTCAGTACTGCCCCTCCGACAGTGCGGTACTCCCTCAGTACTGCCCCTCCGACAGTGCGGCACTCCCTCAGTACTGACCTCCGACAGTGCGGCCCTCCCTCAGTACGGCCCCTCCGACAGTGCGGCACTCCGTCAGTACTGCCCCTCCGACAGTGCGGCACTCTCTCAGTACTGCCCCTCCGACAGTGCAGAAGTCCATCAGTACTGCCCCTCCGACAGTGCGGTGCTCCCTCAGTACTGACCCTCCGACAGTGCAGCGATCCCTCAGTACTGCTCCTCTGACAGTGCAGCGATCCCTCAGTACTGCCCCTCCGACAGTGCAGCGCTCCCTCAGTACTGCCCCTCCGACAGTGCGGCACTCCCTCAGTACTGCATCTCCAACAGTGCGGCGCTCCCTCAGTACTGCCCCTCCGACAGTGTGGCACTCCCTCAGTACTGCCCCTCCGACAGTGCGGCGCTCCCTCAGTACTGCCCCTCCGACAGTGCCCCGCTCCCTCAGTACTGCCCCTCCTACAGTGCGGCACTCCCTCAGTACTGCCCCTCCGACAGTGCGGCACTCCCTCAGTACTGCCGCTCCGACAGTGCGGCACTCCCTCAGTGCGGCCCCTCCGACAGTGCGGTTCTCCCTCAGTACTGCCCCTCCGACAGTGCAGCACTCCCTCAGTACTGCCCCTCCGACAGTGCGGCACTCCGTCAGTACTGCCCCTCCGACAGTGCGGTACTCCCTCAGTACTGCCCCTCCAACAGTGCAGCGCTCCCTCAGTACTGCCCCTCCGACAGTGCGGCGCTCCCTCAGTACTGCCCCTCCGACAGTGCAGGGGTCCCTCAGTACTGCCCCTCCGACAGTACAGGGGTCCCTCAGTACTGCCGCTCCGACAGTGCGGCACTCCCTCAGTACTGCCCCTCCGACAGTGCGGTACTCCCTCAGTACTGCCCCTCCGACAGTGCAGCACTCCCTCAGTACTGCCCCTCCGACAGTACAGGGCTCCCTCAGTGCTGCCCCTCCGACTGTACGGATCTCCCTCAGTACTGCCCCTCCGACAGTGCAGTACTCCCTCAGTGTTGCCCCTCCGACAGCGCAGTGCTCCCTCAGTACTGCCCCTCCGACAGTGTGGCACTCCCTCAGCACTGCCCCTCCAACAGTGCGGCGCTCCCTCAGTACTGCCCCTCCAACAGTGCGGCACTCCCTCAGTGTTGCCCCTCCGAAAGCGCAGTACTCCCTCAGTACTGCCCCTCCAACAGTGCGGCACTCCCTCAGTACTGCCCCTCCGACAGTGCAGCACTCGCTCAGTACTGCCCCTCCGACAGTGCGGCACTCGCTCTGTACTGACCCTCCGACAATGCGGCACTCACTCAGTACTGACCCTCCTACAGTGCGGCACTCCCTCAGTACTGCCCCTTCAACAGTGCGGCACTCCGTCAGTACTGCCCCTCCGACAGTGCGGCACTCCGTCAGTACTGCCCCTCCGACAGTGCGGCACTCTCTCAGTACTGCCCCTCCGACAGTGCAGAAGTCCATCAGTACTGCCCCTCCGACAGTGCGGCACGCCCTCAGTACTGCCCCTCCGACAGTGCGGTGCTCCCTCAGTACTGACCCTCCGACAGTGCAGCGATCCCTCAGTACTGCTCCTCTGACAGTGCAGCGATCCCTCAGTACTGCCCCTCCGACAGTGCAGCGCTCCCTCAGTACTGCCCCTCCGACAGTGCGGCACTCCCTCAGTACTGCATCTCCAACAGTGCGGCGCTCCCTCAGTACTGCCCCTCCGACAGTGTGGCACTCCCTCAGTACTGCCCCTCCGACAGTGCGGCGCTCCCTCAGTACTGCCCCTCCGACAGTGCCCCGCTCCCTCAGTACTGCCCCTCCTACAGTGCGGCACTCCCTCAGTACTGCCCCTCCGACAGTGCGGCACTCCCTCAGTACTGCCGCTCCGACAGTGCGGCACTCCCTCAGTGCGGCCCCTCCGACAGTGCGGTTCTCCCTCAGTACTGCCCCTCCGACAGTGCAGCACTCCCTCAGTACTGCCCCTCCGACAGTGCGGCACTCCGTCAGTACGGCCCCTCCGACAGTGCGGTACTCCCTCAGTACTGCCCCTCCAACAGTGCAGCGCTCCCTCAGTACTGCCCCTCCGACAGTGCGGCGCTCCCTCAGTACTGCCCCTCCGACAGTGCAGGGGTCCCTCAGTACTGCCCCTCCGACAGTACAGGGGTCCCTCAGTACTGCCGCTCCGACAGTGCGGCACTCCCTCAGTACTGCCCCTCCGACAGTGCGGTACTCCCTCAGTACTGCCCCTCCGACAGTGCAGCACTCCCTCAGTACTGCCCCTCCGACAGTACAGGGCTCCCTCAGTGCTGCCCCTCCGACTGTACGGATCTCCCTCAGTACTGCCCCTCCGACAGTGCAGTACTCCCTCAGTGTTGCCCCTCCGACAGCGCGGTGCTCCCTCAGTACTGCCCCTCCGACAGTGTGGCGCTCCCTCAGCACTGCCCCTCCAACAGTGCGGCGCTCCCTCAGTACTGCCCCTCCGACAGTGCGGCACTCCCTCAGTGTTGCCCCTTCGAAAGCGCAGTACTCCCTCAGTACTGCCCCTCCAACAGTGCGGCACACCCTCAGTACTGCCCCTCCGACAGTGCAGCACTCGCTCAGTACTGCCCCTCCGACAGTGCGGCACTCGCTCTGTACTGACCCTCCGACAATGCGGCACTCACTCAGTACTGACGCTCCTACAGTGCGGCACTCCCTCAGTACTGCCCCTCCAACAGTGCGGCACTCCGTCAGTACTGCCCCTCCGACAGTGCGGCACTCCGTCAGTACTGCCCCTCCCACAATGCGGCACTCCCTCAGTACTGCCCCTCCGACAGTGCGGCACTCCGTCAGTACTGCCCCTCCCACAATGCGGCACTCCCTCAGTACTGCCCCTCCGACAGTGCGGCACTCCCTCAGTACTGCCCCTCCGACAGTGCGGTACTCCCTCAGTACTGCCCCTCAGACAGTGCGGCACTCCCTCAGTACTGCCCCTCCGACAGTGCGGCACTCCGTCAGTACTGCCCCTCCCACAATGCGGCACTCCCTCAGTACTGCCCCTCCGACAGTGCGGCACTCCGTCAGTACTGCCCCTCCCACAATGCGGCACTCCCTCAGTACTGCCCCTCCGACAGTGCGGCACTCCCTCAGTACTGCCCCTCAGACAGTGCGGCACTCCCTCAGTACTGCCCCTCCGACAGTGCGGCACTCCCTCAGTACTGCCCCTCCGACAGTGCGGCACTCCCTCAGTACTGCCCCTCCGAAAGCGCGGTACTCCCTCAGTACTGCCCCTCCAACAGTGCGGCACTCCCTCAGTACTGCCCCTCCGACAGTGCGGCACTCGCTCAGTACTGCCCCTCCGACAGTGCGGCACTCGCTCTGTACTGACCCTCCGACAATGCGGCACTCACTCAGTACTGACCCTCCTACAGTGCGGCACTCCCTCAGTACTGCCCCTTCAACAGTGCGGCACTCCGTCAGTACTGCCCCTCCGACAGTGCGGCACTCCGTCAGTACTGCCCCTCCGACAGTGCGGCACTCCGTCAGTACTGGCCCTCCCACAATGCGGCGCTCCCTCAGTACTGCCCCTCCGACAGTGCGGCACTCGCTCTGCACTGCCCCTCCGACAGTGCGGCACTCCATCAGTACTGCCCCTCTGACAGTGCGGCACTCCCTCAGTACTGCCCCTCCCACAATGCGGCACTCCCTCAGTACTGCCCCTCCGACAGTGCGGCACTTCCTCAGTACTGCCCCTCCGACAGTGCGGTACTCCCTCAGTACTGCCCCTCCGACAGTGCGGTACTCCCTCAGTACTGCCCCTCCGACAGTGCAGCACTCCCTCAGTACTGACCTCCGACAGTGCGGCACTCCCTCAGTACGGCCCCTCCGACAGTGCGGCACTCCGTCAGTACTGCCCCTCCGACAGTGCGGCACTCTCTCAGTACTGCCCCTCCGACAGTGCAGAAGTCCATCAGTACTGCCCCTCCGACAGTGCGGCACGCCCTCAGTACTGCCCCTCCGACAGTGCGGTGCTCCCTCAGTACTGACCCTCCGACAGTGCAGCGATCCCTCAGTACTGCTCCTCTGACAGTGCAGTGATCCCTCAGTACTGCCCCTCCGACAGTGCAGCGCTCCCTCAGTACTGTCCCTCCGACAGTGCGGCACTCCCTCAGTACTGCATCTCCAACAGTGCGGCGCTCCCTCAGTACTGCCCCTCCGACAGTGTGGCACTCCCTCAGTACTGCCCCTCCGACAGTGCGGCGCTCCCTCAGTACTGCCCCTCCGACAGTGCCCCGCTCCCTCAGTACTGCCCCTCCTACAGTGCGGCACTCCCTCAGTACTGCCCCTCCGACAGTGCGGCACTCCCTCAGTACTGCCGCTCCGACAGTGCGGCACTCCCTCAGTGCGGCCCCTCCGACAGTGCGGTTCTCCCTCAGTACTGCCCCTCCGACAGTGCAGCACTCCCTCAGTACTGCCCCTCCGACAGTGCGGCACTCCGTCAGTACTGCCCCTCCGACAGTGCGGTACTCCCTCAGTACTGCCCCTCCAACAGTGCAGCGCTCCCTCAGTACTGCCCCTCCGACAGTGCGGCGCTCCCTCAGTACTGCCCCTCCGACAGTGCAGGGGTCCCTCAGTACTGCCCCTCCGACAGTACAGGGGTCCCTCAGTACTGCCGCTCCGACAGTGCGGCACTCCCTCAGTACTGCCCCTCCGACAGTGCGGTACTCCCTCAGTACTGCCCCTCCGACAGTGCAGCACTCCCTCAGTACTGCCCCTCCGACAGTACAGGGCTCCCTCAGTGCTGCCCCTCCGACTGTACGGATCTCCCTCAGTACTGCCCCTCCGACAGTGCAGTACTCCCTCAGTGTTGCCCCTCCGACAGCGCAGTGCTCCCTCAGTACTGCCCCTCCGACAGTGTGGCGCTCCCTCAGCAGTGCCCCTCCAACAGTGCGGCGCTCCCTCAGTACTGCCCCTCCAACAGTGCGGCACTCCCTCAGTGTTGCCCCTCCGAAAGCGCAGTACTCCCTCAGTACTGCCCCTCCAACAGTGCGGCACTCCCTCAGTACTGCCCCTCCGACAGTGCAGCACTCGCTCAGTACTGCCCCTCCGACAGTGCGGCACTCGCTCTGTACTGACCCTCCGACAATGCGGCACTCACTCAGTACTGACCCTCCTACAGTGCGGCACTCCCTCAGTACTGCCCCTCCAACAGTGCGGCACTCCGTCAGTACTGCCCCTCCGACAGTGCGGCACTCCGTCAGTACTGCCCCTCCCACAATGCGGCACTCCCTCAGTACTGCCCCTCCGACAGTGCGGCACTCCGTCAGTACTGCCCCTCCCACAATGCGGCACTCCCTCAGTACTGCCCCTCCGACAGTGCGGCACTCCCTCAGTACTGCCCCTCCGACAGTGCGGTACTCCCTCAGTACTGCCCCTCAGACAGTGCGGCACTCCCTCAGTACTGCCCCTCCGACAGTGCGGCACTCCGTCAGTACTGCCCCTCCGACAGTGCGGCACTCGCTCTGCACTGGCCCTCCCACAATGCGGCACTCCCTCAGTACTGCCCCTCCGACAGTGCGGCACTCGCTCTGCACTGCCCCTCCGACAGTGCGGCACTCCATCAGTACTGCCCCTCTGACAGTGCGGCACTCCCTCAGTACTGCCCCTCCCACAATGCGGCACTCCCTCAGTACTGCCCCTCCGACAGTGCGGCACTCGCTCTGCACTGCCCCTCCGACAGTGCGGCACTCCATCAGTACTGCCCCTCTGACAGTGCGGTACTCCCTCAGTACTGCCCCTCCAACAGTGCAGCGCTCCCTCAGTACTTCCCTCCGACAGTGCGGCGCTCCCTCAGTACTTCCCCTCCGATAGTGCAGGGGTCCCTCAGTACTGCCCCTCCGACAGTGCTGGGGTCCCTCAGTACTGCCGCTCTGACAGTGCGGCACTCCCTCAGTACTGCCCCTCCGACAGTGCGGTACTCCCTCAGTACTGCCCCTCCGACAGTGCAGCACTCCCTCAGTACTGCCCCTCCGACAGTGCAGGGCTACCTCAGTGCTGCCCCTCCGACTGTACGGATCTCCCTCAGTACTGCCCCTCCGACAGTGCGGCACTCCATCAGTACTGCCCCTCTGACAGTGCGGTACTCCCTCAGTACTGCCCCTCCGACAGTGTGGCGCTCCCTCAGAGCTGCCCCTCCAACAGTGCGGCGCTCCCTCAGTACTGCCCCTCCAACAGTGCGGCACTCCCTCAGTACTGCCCCTCCGACAGTGCGGCACTCCCTCAGTACTGCCCCTCCGACAGTGCGGCACTCCGTCAGTACTGCCCCTCCGACAGTGCGGCACTCGCTCTGCACTGCCCCTCCGACAGTGCGGCACTCCCTCAGTACTGCCCCTCCGACAGTGCGGCACTCCCTCAGTACTGCCCCTCCCACAATGTGGTTCTCCCTCAGTACTGCCCCTCCGACAGTGCGGCACTCCCTCAGTACTGCCCTTCCGACAGTGCGGCACTCCCTCAGTACTACCCCTCTGACAGTATGGCGCTCCCTCTGTACTACCCCTCCGACAGTGCAGCACTCCCTCAGGACAGCACCTCCGACAGTGCGGCACTCCCTCAGTGCTGCCCCTCCGACAGTGCGGCACTCCCTCAGTACTGCCCCTCCCACAATGTGGTTCTCCCTCAGTACTGCCCCTCCGACAGTATGGCGCTCCCTCTGTACTACCCCTCCGACAGTGCAGCACTCCCTCAGGACAGCACCTCCGACAGTGCGGCGCTCACTCTGTACTACCCCTCCGACAGTGCAGCACTCCCTCAGTACTGCACCTCCAACAGTGCGGCGCTCCCTCCGTACTGCCCCTCTGAGAGTGCAGGGCTCCCTTAGTACTGCCCCTCCGACAGTGCGGTACTCCCTCAGTACTGCCCCTCCGACAGTGCAGCACTCCCTCAGTACTGCCCCTCCGACAGTGCAGCACTCCCTCAGTACTGCCCCTCCGACAGTGCAGTACTCCCTCAGTGTTGCCCCTCCGACAGCGCAGTACTCCCTCAGTACTGCCCCTCCAACAGTGCGGCACTCCGTCAGTACTGCCCCTCCGACAGTGCGGCACTCCGTCAGTACTGCCCCTCCCACAATGCGGCACTCCCTCAGTACTGCCCCTCTGACAGTGCGGCACTCGCTCTGCACTGCCCCTCCGACAGTGCGGCACTCCATCAGTACTGCCCCTCTGACAGTGCGGTACTCCCTCAGTACTGCCCCTCCAACAGTGCGGCGCTCCCTCAGTACTGCCCCTCCGACAGTGCGGCGCTCCCTCAGTACTGCCCCTCCGACAGTGCAGGGGTCCCTCAGTACTGCCCCTCCGACAGTGCAGGGGTCCCTCAGTACTGCCGCTCTGACAGTGCGGCACTCCCTCAGTACTGCCCCTCCGACAGTGCGGTACTCCCTCAGTACTGCCCCTCCGACAGTGCAGCACTCCCTCAGTACTGCCCGTCCGACAGTGCAGGGCTCCCTCAGTGCTGCCCCTCCGACTGTACGGATCTCCCTCAGTACTGCCCCTCCGACAGTGCAGTACTCCCTCAGTGTTGCCCCTCCGACAGCGCAGTACTCCCTCAGTACTGCCCCTCCGACAGTGTGGCGCTCCCTCAGCACTGCCCCTCCAACAGTGCGGCGCTCCCTCAGTACTGCCCCTCCAACAGTGCGGCACTCCCTCAGTACTGCCCCTCCGACAGTGCGGCACTCCCTCAGTACTGCCCCTCCGACAGTGCGGCACTCCCTCAGTACTGCCCCTCCGACAGTGCGGTACTCCCTCAGTACTGCCCCTCCGACAGTGCGGCACTCGCTCTGCACTGCCCCTCCGACAGTGCGGCACTCCCTCAGTACTGCCCCTCCGACAGTGCGGCACTCCCTCAGTACTGCCCCTCCCACAATGTGGTTCTCCCTCAGTACTGCCCCTCCGACAGTGCGGCACTCCCTCAGTACTACCCCTCTGACAGTATGGCGCTCCCTCTGTACTACCCCTCCGACAGTGCAGCACTCCCTCAGGACAGCACCTCCGACAGTGCGGCGCTCCCTCAGTATTGCCCCTCCGACTGTGCAGCGCTCCCTCAGTACTGCACCTCCAACAGTGCGGCGCTCCCTCCGTACTGCCCCTCCGACAGTGCAGGGCTCCCTTAGTACTGCCCCTCCGACAGTGCGGTACTCCCTCAGTACTGCCTCTCCGACAGTGCAGCACTCCCTCAGTACTGCCCCTCCGACAGTGCAGCACTCCCTCAGTACTGCCCCTCCGAAAGTGCAGGGCTCCCTCAGTCCTGCCCCTCCGACAGTGCAGTACTCCCTCAGTGTTGCCCCTCCGACAGCGCAGTACTCCCTCAGTACTGCCCCTCCAACAGTGCGGCACTCCCTCAGTACTGCCCCTCCGACAGTGCAGCACTCCCTCAGTACTGCCCCTCCGACAGTGCGGCACTCGCTCTGTACTGACCCTCCGACAATGCGGCACTCACTCAGTACTGACCCTCCTACAGTGCGGCACTCCCTCAGTACTGCCCCTCCAACAGTGCGGCACTCCGTCAGTACTGCCCCTCCGACAGTGCGGCACTCCGTCAGTACTGGCCCTCCCACAATGCGGCACTCCCTCAGTACTGCCCCTCCGACAGTGCGGCACTCGCTCTGCACTGCCCCTCCGACAGTGCGGCACTCCATCAGTACTGCCCCTCTGACAGTGCGGCACTCCCTCAGTACTGCCCCTCCCACAATGCGGCACTCCCTCAGTACTGCCCCTCCGACAGTGCGGCACTCGCTCTGCACTGCCCCTCCGACAGTGCGGCACTCCATCAGTACTGCCCCTCTGACAGTGCGGTACTCCCTCAGTACTGCCCCTCCAACAGTGCAGCGCTCCCTCAGTACTGCCCCTCCGACAGTGCGGCGCTCCCTCAGTACTTCCCCTCCGATAGTGCAGGGGTCCCTCAGTACTGCCCCTCCGACAGTGCTGGGGTCCCTCAGTACTGCCGCTCTGACAGTGCGGCACTCCCTCAGTACTGCCCCTCCGACAGTGCGGTACTCCCTCAGTACTGCCCCTCCGACAGTGCAGCACTCCCTCAGTACTGCCCCTCCGACAGTGCAGGGCTACCTCAGTGCTGCCCCTCCGACTGTACGGATCTCCCTCAGTACTGCCCCTCCGACAGTGCAGTACTCCCTCAGTGTTGCCCCTCCGACAGCGCAGTACTGCCTCAGTACTGCCCCTCCGACAGTGCGGCACTCCCTCAGTACTGCCCCTCCGACAGTGCGGCACTCCGTCAGTACTGCCCCTCCGACAGTGCGGCACTCGCTCTGCACTGCCCCTCCGACAGTGCTGCACTCCCTCAGTACTGCCCCTCCGACAGTGCGGCACTCCCTCAGTACTGCCCCTCCGACAGTGCGGCACTCCCTCAGTACTGCCCCTCCCACAATGTGGTTCTCCCTCAGTACTGCCCCTCCGACAGTGCGGCACTCCCTCAGTACTGCCCTTCCGACAGTGCGGCACTCCCTCAGTACTACCCCTCTGACAGTATGGCGCTCCCTCTGTACTACCCCTCCGACAGTGCAGCACTCCCTCAGGACAGCACCTCCGACAGTGCGGCGCTCCCTCAGTATTGCCCCTCCGACTGTGCAGCGCTCCCTCAGTACTGCACCTCCAACAGTGCGGCGCTCCCTCCGTACTGCCCCTCCGACAGTGCAGGGCTCCCTTAGTACTGCCCCTCCGACAGTGCGGTACTCCCTCAGTACTGCCCCTCCGACAGTGCAGCACTCCCTCAGTACTGCCCCTCCGACAGTGCAGCACTCCCTCAGTACTGCCCCTCCGACAGTGCAGGGCTCCCTCAGTACTGCCCCTCCGACAGTGCAGTACTCCCTCAGTGTTGCACCTCCGACAGCGCAGTACTCCCTCAGTACTGCCCCTCCAACAGTGCGGCACTCCCTCAGTACTGCCCCTCCGACAGTGCGGCACTCGCTCTGTACTGACCCTCCGACAATGCGGCACTCACTCAGTACTGACCCTCCTACAGTGCGGCACTCCCTCAGTACTGCCCCTCCAACAGTGCGGCACTCCGTCAGTACTGCCCCTCCGACAGTGCGGCACTCCGTCTGTACTGCCCCTCCCACAATGCGGCACTCTCTCAGTACTGCCCCTCCGACAGTGCGGCATTCGCTCTGCACTGCCCCTCCGACAGTGCGGCACTCCCTCAGTACTGCCCCTCCGACAGTGCGGCACTCCCTCAGTACTGCCCCTCCCACAATGTGGTTCTCCCTCAGTACTGCCCCTCCGACAGTGCGGCACTCCCTAGGTACTGCCCCTCCGACAGTGCGGCACTCCCTCAGTACTACCCTCTGACAGTATGGCGCTCCCTCTGTACTACCCCTCCGACAGAGCAGCACTCCCTCAGGACAGCACCTCCGACAGTGCGGTGCTCCCTCAGTATTGCCCCTCCGACTGTGCAGCGCTCCCTCAGTACTGCCCCTCCGACAGTGCGGCGCTCCCTCAGTACTGCACCTCCAACAGTGCGGCGCTCCCTCCGTACTGCCCCTCCGACAGTGCAGGGCTCCCTTAGTACTGCCCCTCCGACAGTGCGGTACTCCCTCAGTACTGCCCCTCCGACAGTGCAGCACTCTCTCAGTACTGCCCCTCCGACAGTGCAGCACTCCCTCAGTACTGCCCCTCCGACAGTGCGGTTCTCCCTCAGTACTGCCCCTCCGACAGTGCAGCACTCCCTCAGTACTGCCCCTCCGACAGTGCGGCACTCCGTCAGTACTGCCCCTCCGACAGTGCGGTACTCCCTCAGTACTGCCCCTCCAACAGTGCAGCGCTCCCTCAGTACTGCCCCTCCGACAGTGCGGCGCTCCCTCAGTACTGCCCCTCCGACAGTGCAGGGGTCCCTCAGTACTGCCCCTCCGACAGTACAGGGGTCCCTCAGTACTGCCGCTCCGACAGTGCGGCACTCCCTCAGTACTGCCCCTCCGACAGTGCGGTACTCCCTCAGTACTGCCCCTCCGACAGTGCAGCACTCCCTCAGTACTGCCCCTCCGACAGTACAGGGCTCCCTCAGTGCTGCCCCTCCGACTGTACGGATCTCCCTCAGTACTGCCCCTCCGACAGTGCAGTACTCCCTCAGTGTTGCCCCTCCGACAGCGCAGTGCTCCCTCAGTACTGCCCCTCCGACAGTGTGGCGCTCCCTCAGCAGTGCCCCTCCAACAGTGCGGCGCTCCCTCAGTACTGCCCCTCCAACAGTGCGGCACTCCCTCAGTGTTGCCCCTCCGAAAGCGCAGTACTCCCTCAGTACTGCCCCTCCAACAGTGCGGCACTCCCTCAGTAATGCCCCTCCGACAGTGCAGCACTCGCTCAGTACTGCCCCTCCGACAGTGCGGCACTCGCTCTGTACTGACCCTCCGACAATGCGGCACTCACTCAGTACTGACCCTCCTACAGTGCGGCACTCCCTCAGTACTGCCCCTCCAACAGTGCGGCACTCCGTCAGTACTGCCCCTCCGACAGTGCGGCACTCCGTCAGTACTGCCCCTCCCACAATGCGGCACTCCCTCAGTACTGCCCCTCCGACAGTGCGGCACTCCGTCAGTACTGCCCCTCCCACAATGCGGCACTCCCTCAGTACTGCCCCTCCGACAGTGCGGCACTCCCTCAGTACTGCCCCTCCGACAGTGCGGTACTCCCTCAGTACTGCCCCTCAGACAGTGCGGCACTCCCTCAGTACTGCCCCTCCGACAGTGCGGCACTCCGTCAGTACTGCCCCTCCGACAGTGCGGCACTCGCTCTGCACTGGCCCTCCCACAATGCGGCACTCCCTCAGTACTGCCCCTCCGACAGTGCGGCACTCGCTCTGCACTGCCCCTCCGACAGTGCGGCACTCCATCAGTACTGCCCCTCTGACAGTGCGGCACTCCCTCAGTACTGCCCCTCCCACAATGCGGCACTCCCTCAGTACTGCCCCTCCGACAGTGCGGCACTCGCTCTGCACTGCCCCTCCGACAGTGCGGCACTCCATCAGTACTGCCCCTCTGACAGTGCGGTACTCCCTCAGTACTGCCCCTCCAACAGTGCAGCGCTCCCTCAGTACTTCCCTCCGACAGTGCGGCGCTCCCTCAGTACTTCCCCTCCGATAGTGCAGGGGTCCCTCAGTACTGCCCCTCCGACAGTGCTGGGGTCCCTCAGTACTGCCGCTCTGACAGTGCGGCACTCCCTCAGTACTGCCCCTCCGACAGTGCGGTACTCCCTCAGTACTGCCCCTCCGACAGTGCAGCACTCCCTCAGTACTGCCCCTCCGACAGTGCAGGGCTACCTCAGTGCTGCCCCTCCGACTGTACGGATCTCCCTCAGTACTGCCCCTCCGACAGTGCGGCACTCCATCAGTACTGCCCCTCTGACAGTGCGGTACTCCCTCAGTACTGCCCCTCCGACAGTGTGGCGCTCCCTCAGAGCTGCCCCTCCAACAGTGCGGCGCTCCCTCAGTACTGCCCCTCCAACAGTGCGGCACTCCCTCAGTACTGCCCCTCCGACAGTGCGGCACTCCCTCAGTACTGCCCCTCCGACAGTGCGGCACTCCGTCAGTACTGCCCCTCCGACAGTGCGGCACTCGCTCTGCACTGCCCCTCCGACAGTGCGGCACTCCCTCAGTACTGCCCCTCCGACAGTGCGGCACTCCCTCAGTACTGCCCCTCCCACAATGTGGTTCTCCCTCAGTACTGCCCCTCCGACAGTGCGGCACTCCCTCAGTACTGCCCTTCCGACAGTGCGGCACTCCCTCAGTACTACCCCTCTGACAGTATGGCGCTCCCTCTGTACTACCCCTCCGACAGTGCAGCACTCCCTCAGGACAGCACCTCCGACAGTGCGGCACTCCCTCAGTGCTGCCCCTCCGACAGTGCGGCACTCCCTCAGTACTGCCCCTCCCACAATGTGGTTCTCCCTCAGTACTGCCCCTCCGACAGTATGGCGCTCCCTCTGTACTACCCCTCCGACAGTGCAGCACTCCCTCAGGACAGCACCTCTGACAGTGCGGCGCTCACTCTGTACTACCCCTCCGACAGTGCAGCACTCCCTCAGTACTGCACCTCCAACAGTGCGGCGCTCCCTCCGTACTGCCCCTCTGAGAGTGCAGGGCTCCCTTAGTACTGCCCCTCCGACAGTGCGGTACTCCCTCAGTACTGCCCCTCCGATAGTGCAGCACTCCCTCAGTACTGCCCCTCCGACAGTGCAGCACTCCCTCAGTACTGCCCCTCCGACAGTGCAGGGCTCCCTCAGTACTGCCCCTCCGACAGTGCAGTACTCCCTCAGTGTTGCCCCTCCGACAGCGCAGTACTCCCTCAGTACTGCCCCTCCAACAGTGCGGCACTCCGTCAGTACTGCCCCTCCGACAGTGCGGCACTCCGTCAGTACTGCCCCTCCCACAATGCGGCACTCCCTCAGTACTGCCCCTCCGACAGTGCGGCACTCGCTCTGCACTGCCCCTCCGACAGTGCGGCACTCCATCAGTACTGCCCCTCTGACAGTGCGGTACTCCCTCAGTACTGCCCCTCCAACAGTGCGGCGCTCCCTCAGTACTGCCCCTCCGACAGTGCGGCGCTCCCTCAGTACTGCCCCTCCGACAGTGCAGGGGTCCCTCAGTACTGCCCCTCCGACAGTGCAGGGGTCCCTCAGTACTGCCGCTCTGACAGTGCGGCACTCCCTCAGTACTGCCCCTCCGACAGTGCGGTACTCCCTCAGTACTGCCCCTCCGACAGTGCAGCACTCCCTCAGTACTGCCCGTCCGACAGTGCAGGGCTCCCTCAGTGCTGCCCCTCCGACTGTACGGATCTCCCTCAGTACTGCCCCTCCGACAGTGCAGTACTCCCTCAGTGTTGCCCCTCCGACAGCGCAGTACTCCCTCAGTACTGCCCCTCCGACAGTGTGGCGCTCCCTCAGCACTGCCCCTCCAACAGTGCGGCGCTCCCTCAGTACTGCCCCTCCAACAGTGCGGCACTCCCTCAGTACTGCCCCTCCGACAGTGCGGCACTCCCTCAGTACTGCCCCTCCGACAGTGCGGCACTCCCTCAGTACTGCCCCTCCGACAGTGCGGTACTCCCTCAGTACTGCCCCTCCGACAGTGCGGCACTCGCTCTGCACTGCCCCTCCGACAGTGCGGCACTCCCTCAGTACTGCCCCTCCGACAGTGCGGCACTCCCTCAGTACTGCCCCTCCCACAATGTGGTTCTCCCTCAGTACTGCCCCTCCGACAGTGCGGCACTCCCTCAGTACTACCCCTCTGACAGTATGGCGCTCCCTCTGTACTACCCCTCCGACAGTGCAGCACTCCCTCAGGACAGCACCTCCGACAGTGCGGCGCTCCCTCAGTATTGCCCCTCCGACTGTGCAGCGCTCCCTCAGTACTGCACCTCCAACAGTGCGGCGCTCCCTCCGTACTGCCCCTCCGACAGTGCAGGGCTGCCTTAGTACTGCCCCTCCGACAGTGCGGTACTCCCTCAGTACTGCCTCTCCGACAGTGCAGCACTCCCTCAGTACTGCCCCTCCGACAGTGCAGCACTCCCTCAGTACTGCCCCTCCGAAAGTGCAGGGCTCCCTCAGTCCTGCCCCTCCGACAGTGCAGTACTCCCTCAGTGTTGCCCCTCCGACAGCGCAGTACTCCCTCAGTACTGCCCCTCCAACAGTGCGGCACTCCCTCAGTACTGCCCCTCCGACAGTGCAGCACTCCCTCAGTACTGCCCCTCCGACAGTGCGGCACTCGCTCTGTACTGACCCTCCGACAATGCGGCACTCACTCAGTACTGACCCTCCTACAGTGCGGCACTCCCTCAGTACTGCCCCTCCAACAGTGCGGCACTCCGTCAGTACTGCCCCTCCGACAGTGCGGCACTCCGTCAGTACTGGCCCTCCCACAATGCGGCACTCCCTCAGTACTGCCCCTCCGACAGTGCGGCACTCGCTCTGCACTGCCCCTCCGACAGTGCGGCACTCCATCAGTACTGCCCCTCTGACAGTGCGGCACTCCCTCAGTACTGCCCCTCCCACAATGCGGCACTCCCTCAGTACTGCCCCTCCGACAGTGCGGCACTCGCTCTGCACTGCCCCTCCGACAGTGCGGCACTCCATCAGTACTGCCCCTCTGACAGTGCGGTACTCCCTCAGTACTGCCCCTCCAACAGTGCAGCGCTCCCTCAGTACTGCCCCTCCGACAGTGCGGCGCTCCCTCAGTACTTCCCCTCCGATAGTGCAGGGGTCCCTCAGTACTGCCCCTCCGACAGTGCTGGGGTCCCTCAGTACTGCCGCTCTGACAGTGCGGCACTCCCTCAGTACTGCCCCTCCGACAGTGCGGTACTCCCTCAGTACTGCCCCTCCGACAGTGCAGCACTCCCTCAGTACTGCCCCTCCGACAGTGCAGGGCTACCTCAGTGCTGCCCCTCCGACTGTACGGATCTCCCTCAGTACTGCCCCTCCGACAGTGCAGTACTCCCTCAGTGTTGCCCCTCCGACAGCGCAGTACTGCCTCAGTACTGCCCCTCCGACAGTGCGGCACTCCCTCAGTACTGCCCCTCCGACAGTGCGGCACTCCGTCAGTACTGCCCCTCCGACAGTGCGGCACTCGCTCTGCACTGCCCCTCCGACAGTGCTGCACTCCCTCAGTACTGCCCCTCCGACAGTGCGGCACTCCCTCAGTACTGCCCCTCCGACAGTGCGGCACTCCCTCAGTACTGCCCCTCCCACAATGTGGTTCTCCCTCAGTACTGCCCCTCCGACAGTGCGGCACTCCCTCAGTACTGCCCTTCCGACAGTGCGGCACTCCCTCAGTACTACCCCTCTGACAGTATGGCGCTCCCTCTGTACTACCCCTCCGACAGTGCAGCACTCCCTCAGGACAGCACCTCCGACAGTGCGGCGCTCCCTCAGTATTGCCCCTCCGACTGTGCAGCGCTCCCTCAGTACTGCACCTCCAACAGTGCGGCGCTCCCTCCGTACTGCCCCTCCGACAGTGCAGGGCTCCCTTAGTACTGCCCCTCCGACAGTGCGGTACTCCCTCAGTACTGCCCCTCCGACAGTGCAGCACTCCCTCAGTACTGCCCCTCCGACAGTGCAGCACTCCCTCAGTACTGCCCCTCCGACAGTGCAGGGCTCCCTCAGTACTGCCCCTCCGACAGTGCAGTACTCCCTCAGTGTTGCACCTCCGACAGCGCAGTACTCCCTCAGTACTGCCCCTCCAACAGTGCGGCACTCCCTCAGTACTGCCCCTCCGACAGTGCGGCACTCGCTCTGTACTGACCCTCCGACAATGCGGCACTCACTCAGTACTGACCCTCCTACAGTGCGGCACTCCCTCAGTACTGCCCCTCCAACAGTGCGGCACTCCGTCAGTACTGCCCCTCCGACAGTGCGGCACTCCGTCTGTACTGCCCCTCCCACAATGCGGCACTCTCTCAGTACTGCCCCTCCGACAGTGCGGCATTCGCTCTGCACTGCCCCTCCGACAGTGCGGCACTCCCTCAGTACTGCCCCTCCGACAGTGCGGCACTCCCTCAGTACTGCCCCTCCCACAATGTGGTTCTCCCTCAGTACTGCCCCTCCGACAGTGCGGCACTCCCTAGGTACTGCCCCTCCGACAGTGCGGCACTCCCTCAGTACTACCCTCTGACAGTATGGCGCTCCCTCTGTACTACCCCTCCGACAGAGCAGCACTTCCTCAGGACAGCACCTCCGACAGTGCGGTGCTCCCTCAGTATTGCCCCTCCGACTGTGCAGCGCTCCCTCAGTACTGCCCCTCCGACAGTGCGGCGCTCCCTCAGTACTGCACCTCCAACAGTGCGGCGCTCCCTCCGTACTGCCCCTCCGACAGTGCAGGGCTCCCTTAGTACTGCCCCTCCGACAGTGCGGTACTCCCTCAGTACTGCCCCTCCGACAGTGCAGCACTCTCTCAGTACTGCCCCTCCGACAGTGCAGCACTCCCTCAGTACTGCCCCTCCGAAAGTGCAGGGCTCCCTTAGTACTGCACCTCCAACAGTGCGGTACTCCCTCAGTACTGCCCCTCCGACAGTGCAGCACTCTCTCAGTACTGCCCCTCCGACAGTGCGGCGCTCCCTCAGTACTGCACCTCCAACAGTGCGGCGCTCCCTCCGTACTGCCCCTCCGACAGTGCAGGGCTCCCTTAGTACTGCCCCTCCGACAGTGCGGTACTCCCTCAGTACTGCCCCTCCGACAGTGCAGCACTCTCTCAGTACTGCCCCTCCGACAGTGCAGCACTCCCTCAGTACTGCCCCTCCGAAAGTGCAGGGCTCCCTTAGTACTGCACCTCCAACAGTGCGGTACTCCCTCAGTACTGCCCCTCCGACAGTGCAGCACTCTCTCAGTACTGCCCCTCCGACAGTGCAGCACTCCCTCAGTACTGCCCCTCCGAAAGTGCAGGGCTCCCTCAGTACTGCCCCTCCGACAGTGCAGTACTCCCTCAGTGTTGCCCCTCCGACAGCGCAGTACTCCCTCAGTACTGCCCCTCCAACAGTGCGGCACTCCCTCAGTACTGCCCCTCCGACAGTGCAGCACTCGCTCAGTACTGCCCCTCCGACAGTGCGGCACTCGCTCTGTACTGACCCTCCGACAATGCGGCACTCACTCAGTACTGACCCTCCTACAGTGCGGCACTCCCTCAGTATTGCCCCTCCAACAGTGCGGCACTCCGTCAGTACTGCCCCTCCGACAGTGCGGCACTCCGTCAGTACTGCCCCTCCCACAATGCGGCACTCCCTCAGTACTGCCCCTCCGACAGTGCGGCACTCGCTCTGCACTGCCCCTCCGACAGTGCGGCACTCCATCAGTACTGCCCCTCTGACAGTGCGGCACTCCCTCAGTACTGCCCCTCCCACAATGCGGCACTCCCTCAGTACTGCCCCTCCGACAGTGCGGCACTCCCTCAGTACTGCCCCTCCGACAGTGCGGTACTCCCTCAGTACTGCCCCTCCGACAGTGCGGTACTCCCTCAGTACTGCCCCTCCGACAGTGCAGCACTCCCTCAGTACTGATCTCCGACAGTGCGGCACTCCCTCAGTACGGCCCCTCCGACAGTGCGGCACTCCGTCAGTACTGCCCCTCCGACAGTGCGGCACTCTCTCAGTACTGCCCCTCCGACAGTGCAGAAGTCCATCAGTACTGCCCCTCCGACAGTGCGGCACGCCCTCAGTACTGCCCCTCCGACAGTGCGGTGCTCCCTCAGTACTGACCCTCCGACAGTGCAGCGATCCCTCAGTACTGCTCCTCTGACAGTGCAGCGATCCCTCAGTACTGCCCCTCCGACAGTGCAGCGCTCCCTCAGTACTGCCCCTCCGACAGTGCGGCACTCCCTCAGTACTGCATCTCCAACAGTGCGGCGCTCCCTCAGTACTGCCCCTCCGACAGTGTGGCACTCCCTCAGTACTGCCCCTCCGACAGTGCGGCGCTCCCTCAGTACTGCCCCTCCGACAGTGCCCCGCTCCCTCAGTACTGCCCCTCCTACAGTGCGGCACTCCCTCAGTACTGCCCCTCCGACAGTGCGGCACTCCCTCAGTACTGCCGCTCCGACAGTGCGGCACTCCCTCAGTGCGGCCCCTCCGACAGTGCGGTTCTCCCTCAGTACTGCCCCTCCGACAGTGCAGCACTCCCTCAGTACTGCCCCTCCGACAGTGCGGCACTCCGTCAGTACTGCCCCTCCGACAGTGCGGTACTCCCTCAGTACTGCCCCTCCAACAGTGCAGCGCTCCCTCAGTACTGCCCCTCCGACAGTGCGGCGCTCCCTCAGTACTGCCCCTCCGACAGTGCAGGGGTCCCTCAGTACTGCCCCTCCGACAGTACAGGGGTCCCTCAGTACTGCCCTTCCGACAGTGCGGCACTCCCTCAGTACTACCCCTCTGACAGTATGGCGCTCCCTCTGTAATACCCCTCCGACAGTGCAGCACTCCCTCAGGACAGCACCTCCGACAGTGCGGCGCTCCCTCAGTATTGCCCCTCCGACTGTGCAGCGCTCCCTCAGTACTGCACCTCCAACAGTGCGGCGCTCCCTCCGTACTGCCCCTCCGACAGTGCAGGGCTCCCTTAGTACTGCCCCTCCGACAGTGCGGTACTCCCTCAGTACTGCCCCTCCGACAGTGCAGCACTCCCTCAGTACTGCCCCTCCGACAGTGCGGCACTCCCTCAGTACTGCCCCTCCGACAGTGCAGGGCTCCCTCAGTACTGTCCCTCCGACGGTGCAGCACTCCCTCAGTACTACCCCTACGACAGTGCAGCACACCCTCATTTCTGCCCCTCCGACAGTGCAGCACTCCCTCAGTACTGCCGCTCCGACAGTGCAGCACTGCCTCAGTACTGCCCCTGCGACAGTGCGGAACTCCCTCAGTACTGCCCCTCCGACAGTGCGGCACTCCGTCAGTACTGCCCCTCCGACAGTGCGGCACTCGCTCTGCACTGGCCCTCCCACAATGCGGCACTCCCTCAGTACTGCCCCTCCGACAGTGCGGCACTCGCTCTGCACTGCCCCTCCGACAGTGCGGCACTCCATCAGTACTGCCCCTCTGACAGTGCGGCACTCCCTCAGTACTGCCCCTCCCACAATGCGGCACTCCCTCAGTACTGCCCCTCCGACAGTGCGGCACTCGCTCTGCACTGCCCCTCCGACAGTGCGGCACTCCATCAGTACTGCCCCTCTGACAGTGCGGTACTCCCTCAGTACTGCCCCTCCAACAGTGCAGCGCTCCCTCAGTACTTCCCTCCGACAGTGCGGCGCTCCCTCAGTACTTCCCCTCCGATAGTGCAGGGGTCCCTCAGTACTGCCCCTCCGACAGTGCTGGGGTCCCTCAGTACTGCCGCTCTGACAGTGCGGCACTCCCTCAGTACTGCCCCTCCGACAGTGCGGTACTCCCTCAGTACTGCCCCTCCGACAGTGCAGCACTCCCTCAGTACTGCCCCTCCGACAGTGCAGGGCTACCTCAGTGCTGCCCCTCCGACTGTACGGATCTCCCTCAGTACTGCCCCTCCGACAGTGCGGCACTCCATCAGTACTGCCCCTCTGACAGTGCGGTACTCCCTCAGTACTGCCCCTCCGACAGTGTGGCGCTCCCTCAGAGCTGCCCCTCCAACAGTGCGGCGCTCCCTCAGTACTGCCCCTCCAACAGTGCGGCACTCCCTCAGTACTGCCCCTCCGACAGTGCGGCACTCCCTCAGTACTGCCCCTCCGACAGTGCGGCACTCCGTCAGTACTGCCCCTCCGACAGTGCGGCACTCGCTCTGCACTGCCCCTCCGACAGTGCGGCACTCCCTCAGTACTGCCCCTCCGACAGTGCGGCACTCCCTCAGTACTGCCCCTCCCACAATGTGGTTCTCCCTCAGTACTGCCCCTCCGACAGTGCGGCACTCCCTCAGTACTGCCCTTCCGACAGTGCGGCACTCCCTCAGTACTACCCCTCTGACAGTATGGCGCTCCCTCTGTACTACCCCTCCGACAGTGCAGCACTCCCTCAGGACAGCACCTCCGACAGTGCGGCACTCCCTCAGTGCTGCCCCTCCGACAGTGCGGCACTCCCTCAGTACTGCCCCTCCCACAATGTGGTTCTCCCTCAGTACTGCCCCTCCGACAGTATGGCGCTCCCTCTGTACTACCCCTCCGACAGTGCAGCACTCCCTCAGGACAGCACCTCTGACAGTGCGGCGCTCACTCTGTACTACCCCTCCGACAGTGCAGCACTCCCTCAGTACTGCACCTCCAACAGTGCGGCGCTCCCTCCGTACTGCCCCTCTGAGAGTGCAGGGCTCCCTTAGTACTGCCCCTCCGACAGTGCGGTACTCCCTCAGTACTGCCCCTCCGATAGTGCAGCACTCCCTCAGTACTGCCCCTCCGACAGTGCAGCACTCCCTCAGTACTGCCCCTCCGACAGTGCAGGGCTCCCTCAGTACTGCCCCTCCGACAGTGCAGTACTCCCTCAGTGTTGCCCCTCCGACAGCGCAGTACTCCCTCAGTACTGCCCCTCCAACAGTGCGGCACTCCGTCAGTACTGCCCCTCCGACAGTGCGGCACTCCGTCAGTACTGCCCCTCCCACAATGCGGCACTCCCTCAGTACTGCCCCTCCGACAGTGCGGCACTCGCTCTGCACTGCCCCTCCGACAGTGCGGCACTCCATCAGTACTGCCCCTCTGACAGTGCGGTACTCCCTCAGTACTGCCCCTCCAACAGTGCGGCGCTCCCTCAGTACTGCCCCTCCGACAGTGCGGCGCTCCCTCAGTACTGCCCCTCCGACAGTGCAGGGGTCCCTCAGTACTGCCCCTCCGACAGTGCAGGGGTCCCTCAGTACTGCCGCTCTGACAGTGCGGCACTCCCTCAGTACTGCCCCTCCGACAGTGCGGTACTCCCTCAGTACTGCCCCTCCGACAGTGCAGCACTCCCTCAGTACTGCCCGTCCGACAGTGCAGGGCTCCCTCAGTGCTGCCCCTCCGACTGTACGGATCTCCCTCAGTACTGCCCCTCCGACAGTGCAGTACTCCCTCAGTGTTGCCCCTCCGACAGCGCAGTACTCCCTCAGTACTGCCCCTCCGACAGTGTGGCGCTCCCTCAGCACTGCCCCTCCAACAGTGCGGCGCTCCCTCAGTACTGCCCCTCCAACAGTGCGGCACTCCCTCAGTACTGCCCCTCCGACAGTGCGGCACTCCCTCAGTACTGCCCCTCCGACAGTGCGGCACTCCCTCAGTACTGCCCCTCCGACAGTGCGGTACTCCCTCAGTACTGCCCCTCCGACAGTGCGGCACTCGCTCTGCACTGCCCCTCCGACAGTGCGGCACTCCCTCAGTACTGCCCCTCCGACAGTGCGGCACTCCCTCAGTACTGCCCCTCCCACAATGTGGTTCTCCCTCAGTACTGCCCCTCCGACAGTGCGGCACTCCCTCAGTACTACCCCTCTGACAGTATGGCGCTCCCTCTGTACTACCCCTCCGACAGTGCAGCACTCCCTCAGGACAGCACCTCCGACAGTGCGGCGCTCCCTCAGTATTGCCCCTCCGACTGTGCAGCGCTCCCTCAGTACTGCACCTCCAACAGTGCGGCGCTCCCTCCGTACTGCCCCTCCGACAGTGCAGGGCTCCCTTAGTACTGCCCCTCCGACAGTGCGGTACTCCCTCAGTACTGCCTCTCCGACAGTGCAGCACTCCCTCAGTACTGCCCCTCCGACAGTGCAGCACTCCCTCAGTACTGCCCCTCCGAAAGTGCAGGGCTCCCTCAGTCCTGCCCCTCCGACAGTGCAGTACTCCCTCAGTGTTGCCCCTCCGACAGCGCAGTACTCCCTCAGTACTGCCCCTCCAACAGTGCGGCACTCCCTCAGTACTGCCCCTCCGACAGTGCAGCACTCCCTCAGTACTGCCCCTCCGACAGTGCGGCACTCGCTCTGTACTGACCCTCCGACAATGCGGCACTCACTCAGTACTGACCCTCCTACAGTGCGGCACTCCCTCAGTACTGCCCCTCCAACAGTGCGGCACTCCGTCAGTACTGCCCCTCCGACAGTGCGGCACTCCGTCAGTACTGGCCCTCCCACAATGCGGCACTCCCTCAGTACTGCCCCTCCGACAGTGCGGCACTCGCTCTGCACTGCCCCTCCGACAGTGCGGCACTCCATCAGTACTGCCCCTCTGACAGTGCGGCACTCCCTCAGTACTGCCCCTCCCACAATGCGGCACTCCCTCAGTACTGCCCCTCCGACAGTGCGGCACTCGCTCTGCACTGCCCCTCCGACAGTGCGGCACTCCATCAGTACTGCCCCTCTGACAGTGCGGTACTCCCTCAGTACTGCCCCTCCAACAGTGCAGCGCTCCCTCAGTACTGCCCCTCCGACAGTGCGGCGCTCCCTCAGTACTTCCCCTCCGATAGTGCAGGGGTCCCTCAGTACTGCCCCTCCGACAGTGCTGGGGTCCCTCAGTACTGCCGCTCTGACAGTGCGGCACTCCCTCAGTACTGCCCCTCCGACAGTGCGGTACTCCCTCAGTACTGCCCCTCCGACAGTGCAGCACTCCCTCAGTACTGCCCCTCCGACAGTGCAGGGCTACCTCAGTGCTGCCCCTCCGACTGTACGGATCTCCCTCAGTACTGCCCCTCCGACAGTGCAGTACTCCCTCAGTGTTGCCCCTCCGACAGCGCAGTACTGCCTCAGTACTGCCCCTCCGACAGTGCGGCACTCCCTCAGTACTGCCCCTCCGACAGTGCGGCACTCCGTCAGTACTGCCCCTCCGACAGTGCGGCACTCGCTCTGCACTGCCCCTCCGACAGTGCTGCACTCCCTCAGTACTGCCCCTCCGACAGTGCGGCACTCCCTCAGTACTGCCCCTCCGACAGTGCGGCACTCCCTCAGTACTGCCCCTCCCACAATGTGGTTCTCCCTCAGTACTGCCCCTCCGACAGTGCGGCACTCCCTCAGTACTGCCCTTCCGACAGTGCGGCACTCCCTCAGTACTACCCCTCTGACAGTATGGCGCTCCCTCTGTACTACCCCTCCGACAGTGCAGCACTCCCTCAGGACAGCACCTCCGACAGTGCGGCGCTCCCTCAGTATTGCCCCTCCGACTGTGCAGCGCTCCCTCAGTACTGCACCTCCAACAGTGCGGCGCTCCCTCCGTACTGCCCCTCCGACAGTGCAGGGCTCCCTTAGTACTGCCCCTCCGACAGTGCGGTACTCCCTCAGTACTGCCCCTCCGACAGTGCAGCACTCCCTCAGTACTGCCCCTCCGACAGTGCAGCACTCCCTCAGTACTGCCCCTCCGACAGTGCAGGGCTCCCTCAGTACTGCCCCTCCGACAGTGCAGTACTCCCTCAGTGTTGCACCTCCGACAGCGCAGTACTCCCTCAGTACTGCCCCTCCAACAGTGCGGCACTCCCTCAGTACTGCCCCTCCGACAGTGCGGCACTCGCTCTGTACTGACCCTCCGACAATGCGGCACTCACTCAGTACTGACCCTCCTACAGTGCGGCACTCCCTCAGTACTGCCCCTCCAACAGTGCGGCACTCCGTCAGTACTGCCCCTCCGACAGTGCGGCACTCCGTCTGTACTGCCCCTCCCACAATGCGGCACTCTCTCAGTACTGCCCCTCCGACAGTGCGGCATTCGCTCTGCACTGCCCCTCCGACAGTGCGGCACTCCCTCAGTACTGCCCCTCCGACAGTGCGGCACTCCCTCAGTACTGCCCCTCCCACAATGTGGTTCTCCCTCAGTACTGCCCCTCCGACAGTGCGGCACTCCCTAGGTACTGCCCCTCCGACAGTGCGGCACTCCCTCAGTACTACCCTCTGACAGTATGGCGCTCCCTCTGTACTACCCCTCCGACAGAGCAGCACTCCCTCAGGACAGCACCTCCGACAGTGCGGTGCTCCCTCAGTATTGCCCCTCCGACTGTGCAGCGCTCCCTCAGTACTGCCCCTCCGACAGTGCGGCGCTCCCTCAGTACTGCACCTCCAACAGTGCGGCGCTCCCTCCGTACTGCCCCTCCGACAGTGCAGGGCTCCCTTAGTACTGCCCCTCCGACAGTGCGGTACTCCCTCAGTACTGCCCCTCCGACAGTGCAGCACTCTCTCAGTACTGCCCCTCCGACAGTGCAGCACTCCCTCAGTACTGCCCCTCCGAAAGTGCAGGGCTCCCTTAGTACTGCACCTCCAACAGTGCGGTACTCCCTCAGTACTGCCCCTCCGACAGTGCAGCACTCTCTCAGTACTGCCCCTCCGACAGTGCAGCACTCCCTCAGTACTGCCCCTCCGAAAGTGCAGGGCTCCCTCAGTACTGCCCCTCCGACAGTGCAGTACTCCCTCAGTGTTGCCCCTCCGACAGCGCAGTACTCCCTCAGTACTGCCCCTCCAACAGTGCGGCACTCCCTCAGTACTGCCCCTCCGACAGTGCAGCACTCGCTCAGTACTGCCCCTCCGACAGTGCGGCACTCGCTCTGTACTGACCCTCCGACAATGCGGCACTCACTCAGTACTGACCCTCCTACAGTGCGGCACTCCCTCAGTATTGCCCCTCCAACAGTGTGGCACTCCGTCAGTACTGCCCCTCCGACAGTGCGGCACTCCGTCAGTACTGCCCCTCCCACAATGCGGCACTCCCTCAGTACTGCCCCTCCGACAGTGCGGCATTCGCTCTGCACTGCCCCTCCGACAGTGCGGCACTCCATCAGTACTGCCCCTCTGACAGTGCGGCACTCCCTCAGTACTGCCCCTCCCACAATGCGGCACTCCCTCAGTACTGCCCCTCCGACAGTGCGGCACTCCCTCAGTACTGCCCCTCCGACAGTGCGGTACTCCCTCAGTACTGCCCCTCCGACAGTGCGGTACTCCCTCAGTACTGCCCCTCCGACAGTGCAGCACTCCCTCAGTACTGATCTCCGACAGTGCGGCACTCCCTCAGTACGGCCCCTCCGACAGTGCGGCACTCCGTCAGTACTGCCCCTCCGACAGTGCGGCACTCTCTCAGTACTGCCCCTCCGACAGTGCAGAAGTCCATCAGTACTGCCCCTCCGACAGTGCGGCACGCCCTCAGTACTGCCCCTCCGACAGTGCGGTGCTCCCTCAGTACTGACCCTCCGACAGTGCAGCGATCCCTCAGTACTGCTCCTCTGACAGTGCAGCGATCCCTCAGTACTGCCCCTCCGACAGTGCAGCGCTCCCTCAGTACTGCCCCTCCGACAGTGCGGCACTCCCTCAGTACTGCATCTCCAACAGTGCGGCGCTCCCTCAGTACTGCCCCTCCGACAGTGTGGCACTCCCTCAGTACTGCCCCTCCGACAGTGCGGCGCTCCCTCAGTACTGCCCCTCCGACAGTGCCCCGCTCCCTCAGTACTGCCCCTCCTACAGTGCGGCACTCCCTCAGTACTGCCCCTCCGACAGTGCGGCACTCCCTCAGTACTGCCGCTCCGACAGTGCGGCACTCCCTCAGTGCGGCCCCTCCGACAGTGCGGTTCTCCCTCAGTACTGCCCCTCCGACAGTGCAGCACTCCCTCAGTACTGCCCCTCCGACAGTGCGGCACTCCGTCAGTACTGCCCCTCCGACAGTGCGGTACTCCCTCAGTACTGCCCCTCCAACAGTGCAGCGCTCCCTCAGTACTGCCCCTCCGACAGTGCGGCGCTCCCTCAGTACTGCCCCTCCGACAGTGCAGGGGTCCCTCAGTACTGCCCCTCCGACAGTACAGGGGTCCCTCAGTACTGCCCTTCCGACAGTGCGGCACTCCCTCAGTACTACCCCTCTGACAGTATGGCGCTCCCTCTGTAATACCCCTCCGACAGTGCAGCACTCCCTCAGGACAGCACCTCCGACAGTGCGGCGCTCCCTCAGTATTGCCCCTCCGACTGTGCAGCGCTCCCTCAGTACTGCACCTCCAACAGTGCGGCGCTCCCTCCGTACTGCCCCTCCGACAGTGCAGGGCTCCCTTAGTACTGCCCCTCCGACAGTGCGGTACTCCCTCAGTACTGCCCCTCCGACAGTGCAGCACTCCCTCAGTACTGCCCCTCCGACAGTGCGGCACTCCCTCAGTACTGCCCCTCCGACAGTGCAGGGCTCCCTCAGTACTGTCCCTCCGACGGTGCAGCACTCCCTCAGTACTACCCCTACGACAGTGCAGCACACCCTCATTTCTGCCCCTCCGACAGTGCAGCACTCCCTCAGTACTGCCGCTCCGACAGTGCAGCACTGCCTCAGTACTGCCCCTGCGACAGTGCGGAACTCCCTCAGTACTGCCGCTCCCACAGTGCAGCAGTCCCTCAATACTGCCCCTCCCACAATGCGGCTCTCCCTCAATACTGCCCCTCCGACAGTGCAGCACACGCTCAGGACAGCACCTCCGACAGTGCGGCGCTCCCTCAGTATTGCCCCTCCGACTGTGCAGCGCTCCCTCAGTACTGCCCCTCCGACAGTGCGGCGCTCCCTCAGTACTGCCCCTCCGACAGTACGGCACTCCCTCAGTACTACCCCTCCGACAGTGCAGCACTCCCTCAGGACAGCACCTCCGACAGTGCGGCGCTCCCTCAGTATTGCCCCTCCGACTGTGCAGCGCTCCCTCAGTACTGCACCTCCAACAGTGCGGCGCTCCCTCCGTACTGCCCCTCCGACAGTGCGGCGCTCCCTCAGTACTGCCCCTCCGACAGTACGGCACTCCCTCAGTACTGCCCCTCCGACAGAGCGGCACTCCCTCAGTACTGCCCCTCCGACAGTGCGGGGCTCCCTCAGTACTGCCCCTCCGACAGTGCGGCACTCCCTCAGTACTGCCCCTCCGACAGTGCGGGGCTCCCTCAGTACTGCCCCTCCGACAGTGCGGCGCTCCCTCAGTACTGCCCCTCCGACAGTGCGGCGCTCCTTCAGAACTGCCCCTCCGACAGTGCAGCACTCCCTCAGAACTGCCCCTCCGACAGTGCGGGGCTCCCTCAGTTCTGCCCCTCCGACAGTGCAGCACTCCCTCAGAACTGCCCCTCCGACAGTGCGGGGCTCCCTCAGTACTGTCTCTTCGACAGTGCAGCACTCCCTCAGTACTGCCCCTCCGACAATGCGGCGCTCCCTCAGTATTGCCCCTCCGACTATGCAGCACTCCCTCAGTACTGCCCCTCCGACAGTGCAGCACTCCCTCAGAACTGCCCCTCCGACAATGCAGCACTCCCTCAGAACTGCCCCTCCGACAGTGCAGCACTCCCTCAGAACTGCCCCTCCGACAATGCAGCACTCCCTCAGAGCTGCCCCTCCGACAATGCAGCACTCCCTCAGTACTGCCTTTTCGACAGTGCAGCACTCCCTCAGTACTGCCCCTCCGACTATGCAGCACTCCCTCAGTACTGCCCCTCCGACTATGCAGCACTCCCTCAGTACTGCCCCTCCGACAGTGCGGCACTCCCTCAGTACTGCCCCTCCGACAGTGCGGCACTCCCTCAGTACTGCCCCTCCGACAATGCGGCGCTCCCTCAGTACTGCCCCTCCGACAGTGCGGCACTCCCTCAGTACTGCCCCTCTGACAGTGCGGCACTCCCTCAGTACTGCACCTCCGACAGTGCGGCACTCCCTCAGTGCGGCTCTCCCACAGTAGGATGTTTCCAGTAGAGTGGACAAGGGAGAACCAGTCGATGTGGTATATTTGGACTTTCAGAAGGCTTTCGACAAGGCCCCACACAAGAGATTAATGTGCAAAGTTAAAGCACATGGGATTGGGGATAGTGTGCTGACATGGATTGAGAACTGGTTGTCAGACAGGAAGCAAAGAGTAGGAGTAAATGGGTACTTTTCAGAATGGCAGGCAGTGACTAGTGGGGTACCGCAAGGTTCTGTGCTGGGGCCCCAGCTGTTTACACTGTACATTAATGATTTAGATGAGGGGATTAAATGTAGTATCTCCAAATTTGCGGATGACACTAAGTTGGGTGGCAGTGTGAGCTGCAAGGAGGATTCTATGAGGCTGCAGAGCGACTTGGATATGTTCGGTGAGTGGGCAAATGCATGGCAGATGAAGTATAATGTGGATAAATGTGAGGTTATTCACTTTGGTGGTAAAAACAGAGAGACAGACTATTATCTGAATGGTGACAGATTAGGAAAAGGAGAGGTGCAACGAGACCTGGGTGTCATGGTACATCAGTCATTGAAGGTTGGCATGTAGGTACAGCAGGCGGTTAAGAAAGCAAATGGCATGTTGGCCTTCATAGCAAGGGGATTTGAGTACAGGGGCAGGGAGGTGTTGCTACAGTTGTACAGGGCCTTGGTGAGGCCACACCTGGAGTATTGTGTACAGTTTTGGTCTCCTAACCTGAGGAAGGACATTCTTGCTATTGAGGGAGTGCAGCGAAGGTTCACCAGACTGATTCCCGGGATGGCGGGACTGACCTATCAAGAAAGACTGGATCAACTGGGCTTGTATTCACTGGAGTTCAGAAGAATGAGAGGGGACCTCATAGAAACATTTAAAATTCTGACGGGGTGAGACAGGTTAGATGCAGGAAGAATGTTCCCGATGTTGGGGAAGTCCAGAACCAGGGGTCACAGTCTAAGGATAAGGGGGAAGCCATTTAGGACCGAGATGAGGAGGAATTTCTTCACCCAGAGAGTGGTGAACCTGTGGAATTCTCTACCACAGAAAGTTGTTGAGGCCAATTCACTAAATATATTCAAAAAGGAGTTAGATGAAGTCCTTACTACTCAGGGGATCAAGGGGTATGGTGAGAAAGCAGGAATGGGGTACTGAAGTTGCATGTTCAGCCATGAACTCATTGAATGGTGATGCAGGCTAGAAGGGCCGAATGGCCTACTCCTGCACCTATTTTCTATGTTTCTATGTTTCTAGTACAGCCCCTCCGCCAGTGCAGCACTTTCTCAGTACTGACCTCTGACAGTGCGGGGCTCCCTCAGTACTGCCCCTCCGACAGTGCAGCGCTCCCTCAGTACTGACCTCTGACAGTGCGGGGCTCCCTCAGTACTGCCCCTCCGACAGTGCAGCACTCCCTCAGTACTGACCTCTGACAGTGCGGGGCTCCCTCAGTACTGCCCCTCCGACAGTGCAGCGCTCCCTCAGTACTGCCCCTCCAACAGTGCAGCACTCCCTCAGTACTGACCTCTGACAGTGCAGCACTCTCTCACTACAGCCCCTCCGACAGTTTGGCGCTCCCTCAGTACTGCCCCTCCCACAGTGCGGCACTCCCTCAGTACTGCCCCTCCCACAGTGCGGCACTCCCTCAGTACTGCCCCACCGACAGTGCGGCACTCGCTCTGTACTGCCCCTCCGACAGTGCGGCACTACCTCAGTACTGCCCCTCCGACAGTGCGGCACTCCCTCAGTACTGCCCCTTCCACAATGCGGTTCTCCCTCAGTACTGCCCCTCCGGCAGCGGGACCCTCCCTCAGTACTGCCCCTCCGACAGTGCGGCGCTCCCTCATTATTGCCCCTCCGACTGTGCAGCGCTCCCTCAGTACTACCCCTCCAACAGTGCAGCACTCCCTCAGTACCATCCCTCCGACAGTGCAGCACTCCCTCAGGACTGCCCCTCCGACAGTGCAGCTCTCCCTCAGAACTGCCCCTCCGACAGTGCAGCACTCCCTCAGAAGTGCCCCTCCGACAGTGCGGGGCTCCCTCAGTACTGTCTCTTCGACAGTGCAGCACTCCCTCAGTACTGCCCCTCTGACAGTGCGGCACTCCCTCAGTACTGCCCCTCCGACAATGCGGCGCTCCCTCAGTACTGCCCCTCCGACAATGCAGCACTCCCGCAGTACTGCCCCTCCGACAGTGCGGCACTCCCTCAGAACTGCCCCTCCGACAATGCAGCACTCCCTCAGAACTGCCCCTCCGACAGTGCAGCACTCCCTCAGAACTGCCCCTCCGACAGTGCAGCACTCCCTCAGTACTGCCCCTCCGACAGTGCAGCACTCCCTCAGTACTGCCCCTCCGACAATGCAGCACTCCCTCAGTACTGCCCCTCCGACAATGCGGCGCTCCCTCAGTACTGCCCCTCCGACAGTGCGGAGCTCCCGCAGTACTGCCCCTCCGACAGTGCAGCACTCCCTCAGTACTGCCCCTCCGACAGTGCGGCACTCCCTCAGTACTATCCCTCCGACAGTTCGGCGCTCACTCAGTACTGCCCCTCCGACAGTGCAGCACTCCCTCAGTACAGCCCCTCCGACAGTGTGGCACTCCCTCAGTACTGCCCCTCCGACAGTGCGGCACTCCCTCAGCACTGCCCCTCCGAAAGTGCGCCGCTCCCTCAGTACTGCCCCTCCGACAGTGCGGTACTCCCTCAGTATTGCTCCTCCGACAGTGCGACACTCCCTCAGTGCTGCCCCTCCGACAGTGCAGCACTCCCTCAGTACTGACCTCTGACAGTGCAGCACTCCCTCAGTACAGCCCCTCCGACAGTGCAGCATTCCCTCAGTACTGCCCCTCCAACAGTGCAGCACTCCCTCAGTACTGACCTCTGACAGTGCAGCACTCCCTCACTACAGCCCCTCCGACAGTGCAGCACTCCCTCAGTGCTGCCCCTCCGACAGTGCAGCACTCCCTCAGTACTGCCCCTCCGACAGTGCAACACTCCCTCAGTGCTGCCCCTCCGACAGTGCGGCACTCCCTCAGTACTGCCCCTCCGACAGTGCAGCGCTCCCTTAGTACTGCCCCTCTGACAGTGCACGGCTCCCTCAGTACTGCCCCACCGACAGTGCGGTGCTCCCTCAGTACTGACCCTCCGACGGTGCAGCACTCCCTCAGTACTACCCCTCCGACGGTGCAGCACTCCCTCAGTACTGCTCCTCCAACAGTGCAGTACTCCCTCAGTACTGACCCTCAGACAGTGCGGCGCTCCCTCAGTACTGCACCTCCGACAGTGCGGCACTCCCTCAGTACTGTCCCTCCGACAGTGCAGCACTCCCTCAGTACTGCCCCTCCGACAGTGCGGCACACCCTCAGTACTGCCCCTCCGAAAGTGCGGCACTCCCTCAGTATTGCCCCTCTGACAGTGCGGCACTCCCTCAGGACAGCACCTCCGACAGTGCAGCACTGCCTCAGTACTGCCCCTCCGACAGTGCAGCTCTCCCTCAGTACTGCCCCTCCGAGAGTGCAGCACTCCCTCAGAACTGTCCCTCCGACAATGCGGCTCTCCCTCAGTACTGCCCCTCCGACAGTGCGGTGCTCCCTCAGTACTGCCTCTCCAACAGTGCAGCACTCCCTCAGAACTGCCCCTCCGACAATGCGGTTCTCCCTCAGTATTGCCCCTCCGACAGTGCAGCACTCCCTCAGAACTGCCCCTCCAACAGTGCGGCTCTCCCTCAGTACTACCCCTCCAACAGTGCAGCACTCACTCAGTACTGCCCCTCCGACAGTGCAGCACTCGCTCAGTACTGCCCCTCCGACAGTGCGGCACTCCCTCAGTATTGCACCTCCGACAGTGCAACACTCGCTCAGTACTGCCCCTCCGACAGGGCAGCGCTCCCTCAATACTGCCCTTCCGACAGTGCAGCACTCCCTCAGTACTGACCTCTGACAGTGCAGCACTCCCTCAGTATTGCACCTCCGACAGTGCAGCAATCGCTCAGTACTGCCCCTCCAACAGTGCAGCAGTCCTTCAATACTGCCCCTCCCAAAATGCGGCACTCCCTCAGTACTGCCCCTCGAAGAGTGCGGCACTCCCTCACTACAGCCCCTCCGACAGTTTGGCGATCCCTCAGTACTGTCCCGCCCACAATGCGGCGCTCCCTCAGTACTGCCCCTCCGACAGTGCAGCTCTCCCTCAGTACTGCCCCTCCGAGAGTGCAGCACTCCCTCAGAACTGTCCCTCCGACAATGCGGCTCTCCCTCAGTACTGCCCCTCCGACAGTGCGGTGCTCCCTCAGTACTGCCCCTCCGACAGTGCAGCACTCCCTCAGAACTGCCCCTCCTACAATGCGGCTCTCCCTCAGTACTGCCCCTCCAACAGTGCAGCACTCCCTCAGAACTGCCCCTCCGACAATGCGGCTCTCCCTCAGTACTGCCCCTCCGACAGTGTGGCGCACCCTCAGTACTGCCCCTCCGACAGTGCGGGGCTCCCTCAGTACTGCCCCTCCGACAGTGCAGCGCTCCCTCAGTACTGACCCTCCGACAGTGCAGCGCTCCCTCAGTAAAGCCCCTCCGACAGTGCAGCGCTCCCTCGGTACCACCCCTCCGACAGTGCGGCGCTCCCTCAGTACTGCGCATCCGACAGTGCAGCGCTCCCTCAGTACTGCCCCTCCGACAGTGCGGGGCTCCCTCAGTACTGTCCCTCCGACGGTGCAGCACTCCCTCAGTACTGCCCCTACGACAGTGCAGCGCTCCCTCAGTACTGCCCCTCCGACAGTGCAGCACTCCCTCAGTACTGACCCTCCGACAGTGCAGCACTCCCTCAGAACTGCCTCTCCGACAGTGCAGCACTCCCTCAGTACTGCCCCTCCGACAGTGCGGCACTCCCTCAGTACTGCCCTTCCGACAGTGCAGCACTCCCTCAGTACTGCCCCTCTGACAGTGCGGCACTCCCTCAGTACTGCCCCTCCGACAGTGCGGAGCTCCCTCAGAACTGCCCCTCCGACAATGCGGCACTCCCTCAGTACTGCCCCTCCGACAGTGCGGCACTCCCTCAGAACTGCCCCTCCGACAATGCAGCACTCCCACAGTACAGCTCTCCGACAGTGCAGTACTCCCTCAGTGTTGCCCATCCGACAGCGCAGTACTCCCTCAGTACTGCAACTCCAAAAGTGCGGCTCTCCCTCAGTACTGCCCCTCCGACAGTGCGGCGCTCCCCCAGTACTGCCCCTCCAACAGTCCGGCGCTCCCTCAGTACTGCCCCTCCAACAGTGCGGCACTCCCACAGTACAGCTCTCCGACAGTGTGGCGACCCTCAGTACTGCTCCTCCGATAGTGCAGCACTCCCTCAGTACTGCCCCTCCGACAGTGCAGCACTCCCTCAGTACTGCCCCTCCGACAGTGCAGCACTCCCTCAGTACTCCCCCTACGACAGTGCAGCACTCCCTCAGTACTGCCGCTCCGACAGTGCAGCACTCCCTCAGTCCTGTCCCTCCGACGGTGCAGCACTCCCTCAGTTCTACCCCTACGACAGTGCAGCACTCCCTCAGTACTACCCCTACGACAGTGCAGCACTCCCTCAGTACTACCCCTCCGACAGTGCAGCACTCCCGGAGTACTACCCCTCCAACAGTGCAGCACTCCCTCAGGACTGCCCCTCCGACAGTGCAGCTCTCCCTCAGTACTGCCCTTCCGACAGTGCAGCACTCCCTCAGAACTGCCCCTTCGACAGTGCAGCACTCCCTCAGGACTGCCCCTCCGACAGTGCAGCACTCCCTCAGTACTGCCCTTCCGACAGTGCAGCACTCCCTCAGAACTGCCCCTCCGACAGTGCGGCACTCCCTCAGAACTGCCCCTCCGACAGTGCAGCACTCCCTCAGAACTGCCCCTCCGACAGTGCGGCGCTCCCTCAGTACTGCCTTTTCGACAGTGCGGCACTCCCTCAGTACTGCCTTTTCGACAGTGCGGCACTCCCTCAGTACTGCCCCTCCGACAGTGCGGCACTCCCTCAGAACTGCCCCTCCGACAATGCAGCACTCCCTCAGTATTGCCCCTCCGACAGTGCTGCACTCCCTCAGAACTGCCCCTCCAACAATGCAGCACTCCCTCAGAACTGCCCCTCCGACAGTGCAGCACTGCCTCAGTACTGCCCCTCCAACAGTGCGGCACTCCCACAGTGCAGCTCTCCGACAGTGCGGCGAACCTCAGTAGTGCCCTTCCGACAGTGCAGTACTCCCTCAGTGTTGCCCCTCCGACAGCGCAGTACTCCCTCAGTACTGCCCCCCCGACAGTGCGGCACTCCCTCAGTACTGCCGCTCCGACAGTGCAGCACTCCCTCAGTACTGCCGCTCTGACAGTGCAGCACTGCCTCATTTCTGCACCTCCGACAGTGCAGCACTCCCTCAGTACTGCCGCTCCGACAGTGCAGCACTGCCTCAGTACTGCCCCTCCTACAGTGCGGCACTCCCTCAGTACTGCCCCTCCGACAGTGCAGCAGTCCCTCAATACTGCCCCTCCCACAATGCGGCTCTCCCTCAATACTGCCCCTCCGACAGTGCGGCACTCCCTCAATACTGCCCCTCCGACAGTGCGGCGCTCCCTCAGTACTGCCACTCCGACAGTGCGGCTCTCCCTCAGTACTGCCCCTTCGACAGTGCAGCACTCCCTGAGTACTACCCGTCCAACAGTGCAGCACTCCCTCAGTACCGTCCCTCCGACAGTGCAGCACTCCCTCAGGACTGCCCCTCCGACAGTGCAGCTCTCCCTCAGTACTGCCCTTCCGACAGTGCAGCACTCCCTCAGAAGTGCCCCTCCGACAGTGCAGCACTCCCGCAGAACTGCCCCTCCGACAGTGTGGCGCTCCCTCAGTACGGCCCCTCTGACAGTGTGGTGCTCCCTCAGTACTGCCCCTCCGACAGTGCGGCACTCCCTCAGAACTGCCCCTCCGACAATGCGGCACTCCCTCAGTACTGCCCCTCCGACAGTGCGGCACTCCCTCAGAACTGCGCGTCCGACAATGCAGCACTCCCTCAGTACTGCCCCTCCAACAGTGCTGCACTCCCTCAGAACTGCCCCTCCGACAATGCAGCACTCCCTCAGTACTACCCCTACGACAGTGCAGCACACCCTCATTTCTGCCCCTCCGACAGTGCAGCACTCCCTCAGTACTGCCGCTCCGACAGTGCAGCACTGCCTCAGTACTGCCCCTCCTACAGTGCGGCACTCCCTCAGTACTGCCCCTCCCACAGTGCAGCAGTCCCTCAATACTGCCCCTCCCACAATGCGGCTCTCCCTCAATACTGCCCCTCCGACAGTGCGGCACTCCCTCAGTACTGCCCATCCGACAGTGCAGCAGTCCCTCAATACTGCCCCTCCCACAATACGGCTCTCCCTCAATACTGCCCCTCCGACAGTGCGGCACTCCCTCAGTACTGCCCCTCCGACAGTGCGGCTCTCCCTCAGTACCGTCCCTCCGAAAGTGCAGCACTCCCTCAGGACTGCCCCTTCGACCGTGCAGCACTCCCTGAGTACTACCCCTCCAACAGTGCAGCACTCCCTCAGTACCGTCCCTCCGACAGTGCAGCACTCCCTCAAGACTGCCACTCCGACAGTGCAGCTCTCCCTCAGTACTGCCCTTCCGACAGTGCAGCACTCCCTCAGAACTGCCCCTCCGACAGTGCGGCACTCCCTCAGAACTGCCCCTCCGACAGTGCAGCACTCCCTCAAGACTGCCACTCCGACTGTGCAGCTCTCCCTCAGTACTGCCCCTCCGACAGTGCAGCTCTCCCTCAGTACTGCCCTTCCGACAGTGCAGCACTCCCTCAGTACTGCCTCTTCGACAGTGCGGCAATCCCTCAGTACTGCCACTCCGACAGTGCGGCTCTCCCTCAGTAGTGCCCCTTCGACAGTGCAGCACTCCCTGAGTACTACCCCTCCAACAGTGCAGCATTACCTCAGTACCGTCCCTCGACAGTGCAGCACTCCCTCAAGACTGCCACTCCGACAGTGCAGCTCTCCCTCAGTACTGCCCTTCCGACAGTGCAGCACTCCCTCAGAACTGCCCCTCCGACAGTGCGGCACTCCCTCAGAACTGCCCCTCCGACAGTGTGGGGCTCCCTCAGTACTGCCCCTCCGACAGTGCGGCATTCCCTCAGAACTGCCTCTTCGACAGTGCGGCACTCCCTCAGTACTGCCCCTCCGACAATGCAGCACTCCCTCAGTACTGCCCCTCCGACAGTGCGAAGCTCCCTCAGAACTGCCCCTCCGAAAATGCGGCACTCCCTCAGTACTTCCCCTCCGACAGTGCGGCACTCCCTCAGAACTACCCCTCCGACAATGCAGCACTCCCTCAGTACTGCCCCTCCGACAATGCAGCACTCCCTCAGTACTGCCCCTCCGACAGTGCTGCACTCCCTCAGAACTGCCCCTCCGACAGTGCAGCACACCCTCATTTCTGCCCCTCCCACAGTGCAGCAGTCCCTCAATACTGCCCCTCCGACAGTGCGGCGCTCCCTCAATACTGCCCCTCCGACAGTGCGGCTCTCCCTCAGTACTGCCCTTCCGACAGTGCGGCGCTCCCTCAGTACTGCCCCTACGACAGTGCGGCGCTCCCTCAGTACTGCCACTCCGACAGTGCGGCTCTCCCTCAGTACTGCCCCTCCGACAGTGCGGCGCTCCCTCAGTACTGCCCCTCCGACAGTGCGGCGCTCCCTCAGTACTGCTACTCCGACAGTGCGGCTCTCCCTCAGTACTGCCCCTCCAACAGTGCAGCACTCCCTCAGTACCGTCCCTCCGACAGTGCAGCACTCCCTCAGTACCGTCCCTCCGACAGTGCAGCACTCCCTCAGGACTGCCCCTCTGACAGTGCAGCTCTCCCTCAGTACTGCCCTTCCGACAGTGCGGCACTCCCTCAGTACTGACCTCTGACAGTGCAGCACTCCCTCAGTACAGCCCCTCCGACAGTGCAGCACTCCCTCAGTACTGCCCCTCCGACAGTGCGGCACTCCCTCAGAACTGCCCCTCCAACAATGCAGCACTCCCTCAGTACTGCCCCTCCGACAGTGCTGCACTCCCTCAGAACTGCCCCTCCGACAATGCAGCACTCCCTCAGAACTGCCCGTCCGACAGTGCAGCACTCCCTCAGTACTGCCCCTCCAACAGTGCGGCACTCCCACAGTACAGCTCTCCGACAGTGCGGCTCTCCCTCAGTACTGCCCCTCCGACGGTGCAGCACTCCCTCAGTACTGCCCCCCCAACAGTACGGCACTCCCTCAGTACTGCCCCTCCCACAATGCGGCACTCCCTCAGTACTGCACCTCGGCCAGCGGGACACTCCCTCAGTACTGCCCCTCTGACAGTGCGGCACTCCCTCAGTACTGTCCCTCCGACGGTGCAGCACTCCCTCAGTACTGTCCCTCCGACGGTGCAGCACTCCCTCAGTACTGCCCCTCCGACAGTGCGGAGCTCCCTCAGCACTGCCCCTCCGACAATGCGGCACTCCCTCAGTACTGCCCCTCCGACAGTGCGGCAGTCCCTCAGAACTGCCCCTCCGACAATGCAGCACTCCCTCAGTACTGCCCCTCCGACAGTGCTGCACTCCCTCAGAACTGCCCCTCCGACAATGCAGCAGTCCCTCAGAACTGCCCCTCCGACAGTGCAGCACTGTCTCAGTACTGCCCCTCCAACAGTGTGGCACTCCCTCAGTACTGCACCTCTGCCAGCGGGACACTCCCTCAGTACTGCCCCTCTGACAGTGCGGCACTTCCTCAGTACTGCCCCTCCAACAGTGCGGCACTCCCACAGTACTGCTCTCCGACATTGCGGCGAACCTCAGTAGTGCCCTTCCGACAGTGCGGCACTCCCTCAGCACTGCCCCCCAACAGTGCGGCACTCCCTCAGTACTGCCCCTCCCACAATGCAGCACTCCCTCAGTACTGCACCTCCGCCAGCGGGACACTCCCTCAGTACTGCCCCCCCAACAGTGCGGCACTCCCTCAGTACTGCCCCTCCCACAACGCGGCACTCCCTCAGTACTGCCCCTCCGACAGTGCGGCACTCCCTCAGCACTGCCCCCCCAACAGTGCGGCACTCCCTCAGTACTGCCCCTCCCACAATGCAGCACTCCCTCAGTACTGCACCTCTGCCAGCGGGACGCTCCCTCAGTACTGCCCCTCTGACAGTGCGGCACTCCCTCAGTACTGCCCCTCCGATAGTGCGGAGCTCCCTCAGAACTGCGCCCTCTGACAGTGCGGCACTCCCTCAGAACTGCCCCTCCGACAATGCAGCACTCCCTCAGTACTGCCCCTCCGACAGTGCTGCACTCCCTCAGAACTGCCCCTCCGACAGTGCTGCGCTCCCTCAGAACTGCCCCTCCGACAATGCAGCACTCCCTCAGAACTGCCCCTCCGACAGTGCGGCACTCCCTCAGTACTGCACCTCCGCCAGCGGGACACTCCCTCAGTACTGCCCCTCTGACAGTGCGGCACTCCCTCAGTACTGCTCCTCCGACAGTGCAGCACTCCCTCAGTACTGCCCCTCCCACAATACGGCACTCCCTCAGTACTTCACCTCCGCCAGCGGGACACTCCCTCAGTACTGCCCCTCTGACAGTGCGGCACTCCCTCAGTACTGCTCCTCCGACAGTGCAGCACTCCCTCAGTACTGCCCCTCCCACAATGCGGCACTCCCTCAGTACTGCACCTCCGCCAGCGGGACACTCCCTCAGTACTGCCCCTCCGACAGTGCGGCGCTCCCTCAGTACTGCCCCTACGACAGTGCGGCGCTCCCTCAGTACTGCCACTCCGACAGTGCGGCTCTCCCTCAGTACTGCCCCTCCGACAGTGCGGCGCTCCCACAGTACAGCTCTCCGACAGTGCGGCGACCCTCAGTACTGCCCTTCCGACAGTGCAGTACTCCCTCAGTGTTGCCTCTCCGACAGCGCAATACTCCCTCAGTACTGCACCTCCAACAGTGCGGCTCTCCCTCAGTACTGCCCCTCCGACAGTGCGGCGCTCCCTCAGTACTGCCCCTCCAACAGTCCGGCACTCCCACAGTGTTGCCCCTCCGACAGCGCATACTCCCACAGTACTGCCCCTCCAACAGTGCGGCACTCCCACAGTACAGCTCTCCGACAGTGTGGCGACCCTCAGTAGCGCCCTTCTGACAGTGCAGTACTCCCTCAGTGTTGCCTCTCCGACAGCGCAGTACTCCCTCAGTACTGCACCTCCAACAGTGCGGCTCTCCCTCAGCACTGCCCCCCCAACAGTGCGGCACTCCCTCAGTACTGCCCCTCCCACAATGCGGCACTCCCTCAGTACTGCACCTCCGCCAGCGGGACACTCCCTCAGTACTGCCCCTCTGACAGTGCGGCACTCCCTCAGTACTGCCCCTCCGACAGTGCAGCACTCCCTCAGTACTGCCCCTCCGACAGTGCGGCACTCCCTCAGTACTGCCCCTCCGACAGTGCAGCACTCCCTCAGTACTGTCCCTTCGACGGTGCAGCACTCCCTCAGTACTACCCCTACGACAGTGCAGCACACCCTCATTTCGGCCCCTCCGACAGTGCAGCACTCCCTCAGTACTGCCGCTCCGACAGTGCAGCACTGCCTCAGTACTGCCCCTCCGACAGTGCGGCACTCCCTCAGTACTGCCCCTCCCACAGTGCAGCAGTCCCTCAATACTGCCCCTCCCACAATGCGGCTCTCCCTCAATACTGCCCCTCCGACAGTGCAGTACTCCCTCAGTGTTGCCTCTCCGACAGCGCAGTACTCCCTCAGTACTGCACCTCCAACAGTGCGGCTCTCCCTCAGTACTGCCCCTCCGACGGTGCGGCACTCCCTCAGCACTGCCCCCCCAACAGTGCGGCACTCCCTCAGTACTGCCCCTCCCACAATGCGGCACTCCCTCAGTACTGCACCTCCGCCAGCGGGACACTCCCTCAGTACTGCCCCTCTGACAGTGCGGCACTCCCTCAGAACTGCCCCTCCGACAATGCGGCACTCCCTCAGTACAGCCCCTCCGACAGTGCGGCACTCCCTCAGAACTGCCCCTCCGACAGTGCAGCACTCCCTCAGTACTGTCCCTCCGACGGTGCAGCACTCCCTCAGTACTACCCCTACGACAGTGCAGCACTCCCTCAGTACTGCCGCTCCGACAGTGCAGCACTCCCTCAGTACTACCCCTACGACAGTGCAACACTCCCTGAGTACTACCCCTCCAACAGTGCAGCACTCCCTCAGTACTGCCCCTCAGACAATGCGGCTTTCCCTCAGTACTGCCACTCCGACAGTGCAGCACTCCCTCAGGACTGCCCCTCCGACAGTGCAGCACTCCCTCAGGACTGCCGCTCCGACAGTGCAGCACTCCCTCAGTACTGCCTTTTCGACAGTGCGGAGCTCCCTCAGAACTGCCCCTCCGACAATGCGGCACTCCCTCAGTACTGCCCCTCTGACAGTGCGGCACTCCCTCAGAACTGCCCCTCCGACAATGCAGCACTCCCTCAGTACTGCACCTCCGACAGTGCTGCACTCCCTCAGAACTGCCCCTCCGACAGTGCTGCACTCCCTCAGAACTGCCCCTCCGACAATGCAGCACTCCCTCAGAACTGCCCCTCCGACAGTGCAGCACTGCCTCAGTACTGCCCCTCCAACAGTGCTGCACTCCCACAGTACAGCTCTCCGACAGTGCGGCGACCCTCAGTACTGCCCTTCCGACAGTGCAGTACTCCCTCAGTGTTGCCTCTCCGACAGCGCAATACTCCCTCAGTACTGCACCTCCAACAGTGCGGCTCTCCCTCAGTACTGCCCCTCCGACAGTGCGGCGCTCCCTCAGTACTGCCCCTCCAACAGTCCGGCACTCCCACAGTGTTGCCCCTCCGACAGCGCATACTCCCACAGTACTGCCCCTCCAACAGTGCGGCACTCCCACAGTACAGCTCTCCGACAGTGTGGCGACCCTCAGTAGCGCCCTTCTGACAGTGCAGTACTCCCTCAGTGTTGCCTCTCCGACGGCGCAGTACTCCCTCAGTACTGCACCTCCAACAGTGCGGCTCTCCCTCAGCACTGCCCCCCCAACAGTGCGGCACTCCCTCAGTACTGCCCCTCCCACAATGCGGCACTCCCTCAGTACTGCACCTCCGCCAGCGGGACACTCCCTCAGTACTGCCCCTCTGACAGTGCGGCACTCCCTCAGTACTGCCCCTCCGACAGTGCAGCACTCCCTCAGTACTGCCCCTCCGACAGTGCGGCACTCCCTCAGTACTGCCCCTCCGACAGTGCAGCACTCCCTCAGTACTGTCCCTTCGACGGTGCAGCACTCCCTCAGTACTACCCCTACGACAGTGCAGCACACCCTCATTTCGGCCCCTCCGACAGTGCAGCACTCCCTCAGTACTGCCGCTCCGACAGTGCAGCACTGCCTCAGTACTGCCCCTCCGACAGTGCGGCACTCCCTCAGTACTGCCCCTCCCACAATGCGGCTCTCCCTCAATACTGCCCCTCCGACAGTGCAGTACTCCCTCAGTGTTGCCTCTCCGACAGCGCAGTACTCCCTCAGTACTGCACCTCCAACAGTGCGGCTCTCCCTCAGTACTGCCCCTCCGACGGTGCGGCACTCCCTCAGCACTGCCCCCCCAACAGTGCGGCACTCCCTCAGTACTGCCCCTCCCACAATGCGGCACTCCCTCAGTACTGCACCTCCGCCAGCGGGACACTCCCTCAGTACTGCCCCTCTGACAGTGCGGCACTCCCTCAGTACTGCACCTCCGCCAGCGGGACACTCCCTCAGTACTGCCCCTCTGACAGTGCGGCACTCCCTCAGAACTGCCCCTCCGACAATGCGGCACTCCCTCAGTACAGCCCCTCCGACAGTGCGGCACTCCCTCAGAACTGCCCCTCCGACAGTGCAGCGCTCCCTCAATACTGCCCTTCCGACAGTGCAGCACTCCCTCAGTACTGACCTCTGACAGTGCAGCACTCCCTCAGTACAGCCCCTCCGACACTGCAGCACTCCCTCAGTACTGCCCCTCCAACAGTGCAGCAGTCCCTCAATTCTGCCCCTCCCACAATGCGGCACTCCCTTAGTACTGCCCCTCCAACAGTGCGGCGCTCCCTCACTACAGCCCCTCCGACTGTTTGGCAATCCCTCAGTACTGTCCCGCCCACAGTGCGGCGCTCCCTCAGTACTGCCCCTCCGACAGTGCAGGGCTCCCTCAGTACTGCCCCTCCGACAGTGCGGCGCTCCCTCAGTACTGCCCCTCCCACAGTGCGGCACTCCCTCAGTACTGCTTCTCCGACAGTGCGGCACTCCCTCAGTACTGCCCCTCCGACAGTGCGGCACTCCCTCAGTACTGCCCCTCCCACAGTGCAGCACTACCTCAGGACTGCCCCTCCGACAGTGCGGCACTCACTCATTACTGCCCCTCCGACAGTGCGGCACTCCCTCAGTACTGCCCCTCCGACAGTGCAGCACTCCCTCAGAACTGCCCCTCCAACAGTGCGGCACTCCCTCAGTACTGCCCCTCCGACAATGCGGCACTCCCTCAGTACTGCCCCTCCGACAGTGCGGCACTCCCTCAGTACTGCCCCTCCGACAGTGCGGCACTCCCTCAGTACTGCCCCTCCGACAATGCGGCACTCCCTCAGTACTGCCCCTCCGACAGTGCGGCACTCCCTCAGAACTGCCCCTCCGACAATGCAGCACTCCCTCAGTACTGCCCCTCCAACAGTGCTGCACTCCCTCAGAACTGCCCCTCCGACAATGCAGCACTCCCTCAGTACTACCCCTGCGACAGTGCAGCACACCCTCATTTCTGCCCCTCCGACAGTGCAGCACTCCCTCAGTACTGCCGCTCCGACAGTGCAGCACTTTCTCAGTACTGGCCCTCCTACAGTGCGGCACTCCCTCAGTACTGCCCCTCCCACAGTGCAGCAGTCCCTCAATACTGCCCCTCCCACAATGCGGCTCTCCCTCAATACTGCCCCTCCGACAGTGCGGCACTCCCTCAGTACTGCCCCTCCGACAGTGCGGCGCTCCCTCAGTACTGCCCCTCTGACAGTGCGGCACTCCCTCAGTACTGCCCCTCTGACAGTGCGGCTCTCCCTCAGTACTGCCCCTCCCACAGTGCAGCAGTCCCTCAATACTGCCCCTCCCACAATGCGGCTCTCCCTCAATACTGCCCCTCCGACAGTGCAGTACTCCCTCAGTGTTGCCTCTCCGACAGCGCAGTACTCCCTCAGTACTGCACCTCCAACAGTGCGGCTCTCCCTCAGTACTGCCCCTCCGACGGTGCGGCACTCCCTCAGCACTGCCCCCCCAACAGTGCGGCACTCCCTCAGTACTGCCCCTCCCACAATGCGGCACTCCCTCAGTACTGCACCTCCGCCAGCGGGACACTCCCTCAGTACTGCCCCTCTGACAGTGCGGCACTCCCTCAGAACTGCCCCTCCGACAATGCGGCACTCCCTCAGTACTGCCGCTCCGACAGTGCAGCACTGCCTCAGTACTGCCCCTCCGACAGTGCGGCACTCCCTCAGTACTGCCCCTCCCACAGTGCAGCAGTCCCTCAATACTGCCCCTCCCACAATGCGGCTCTCCCTCAATACTGCCCCTCCGACAGTGCAGTACTCCCTCAGTGTTGCCTCTCCGACAGCGCAGTACTCCCTCAGTACTGCACCTCCAACAGTGCGGCTCTCCCTCAGTACTGCCCCTCCGACGGTGCGGCACTCCCTCAGCACTGCCCCCCCAACAGTGCGGCACTCCCTCAGTACTGCCCCTCCCACAATGCGGCACTCCCTCAGTACTGCACCTCCGCCAGCGGGACACTCCCTCAGTACTGCCCCTCTGACAGTGCGGCACTCCCTCAGAACTGCCCCTCCGACAATGCGGCACTCCCTCAGTACAGCCCCTCCGACAGTGCGGCACTCCCTCAGAACTGCCCCTCCGACAGTGCAGCACTCCCTCAGTACTGTCCCTCCGACGGTGCAGCACTCCCTCAGTACTACCCCTACGACAGTGCAGCACTCCCTCAGTACTGCCGCTCCGACAGTGCAGCACTCCCTCAGTACTACCCCTACGACAGTGCAACACTCCCTGAGTACTACCCCTCCAACAGTGCAGCACTCCCTCAGTACTGCCCCTCAGACAATGCGGCTTTCCCTCAGTACTGCCACTCCGACAGTGCAGCACTCCCTCAGGACTGCCCCTCCGACAGTGCAGCACTCCCTCAGGACTGCCGCTCCGACAGTGCAGCACTCCCTCAGTACTGCCTTTTCGACAGTGCGGAGCTCCCTCAGAACTGCCCCTCCGACAATGCGGCACTCCCTCAGTACTGCCCCTCTGACAGTGCGGCACTCCCTCAGAACTGCCCCTCCGACAATGCAGCACTCCCTCAGTACTGCACCTCCGACAGTGCTGCACTCCCTCAGAACTGCCCCTCCGACAGTGCTGCACTCCCTCAGAACTGCCCCTCCGACAATGCAGCACTCCCTCAGAACTGCCCCTCCGACAGTGCAGCACTGCCTCAGTACTGCCCCTCCAACAGTGCGGCACTCCCACAGTACAGCTCTCCGACAGTGCGGCGACCCTCAGTACTGCCCTTCCGACAGTGCAGTACTCCCTCAGTGTTGCCTCTCCGACAGCGCAATACTCCCTCAGTACTGCACCTCCAACAGTGCGGCTCTCCCTCAGTACTGCCCCTCCGACAGTGCGGCGCTCCCTCAGTACTGCCCCTCCAACAGTCCGGCACTCCCACAGTGTTGCCCCTCCGACAGCGCATACTCCCACAGTACTGCCCCTCCAACAGTGCGGCACTCCCACAGTACAGCTCTCCGACAGTGTGGCGACCCTCAGTAGCGCCCTTCTGACAGTGCAGTACTCCCTCAGTGTTGCCTCTCCGACAGCGCAGTACTCCCTCAGTACTGCACCTCCAACAGTGCGGCTCTCCCTCAGCACTGCCCCCCCAACAGTGCGGCACTCCCTCAGTACTGCCCCTCCCACAATGCGGCACTCCCTCAGTACTGCACCTCCGCCAGCGGGACACTCCCTCAGTACTGCCCCTCTGACAGTGCGGCACTCCCTCAGTACTGCCCCTCCGACAGTGCAGCACTCCCTCAGTACTGCCCCTCCGACAGTGCGGCACTCCCTCAGTACTGCCCCTCCGACAGTGCAGCACTCCCTCAGTACTGTCCCTTCGACGGTGCAGCACTCCCTCAGTACTACCCCTACGACAGTGCAGCACACCCTCATTTCGGCCCCTCCGACAGTGCAGCACTCCCTCAGTACTGCCGCTCCGACAGTGCAGCACTGCCTCAGTACTGCCCCTCCGACAGTGCGGCACTCCCTCAGTACTGCCCCTCCCACAATGCGGCTCTCCCTCAATACTGCCCCTCCGACAGTGCAGTACTCCATCAGTGTTGCCTCTCCGACAGCGCAGTACTCCCTCAGTACTGCACCTCCAACAGTGCGGCTCTCCCTCAGTACTGCCCCTCCGACGGTGCGGCACTCCCTCAGCACTGCCCCCCCAACAGTGCGGCACTCCCTCAGTACTGCCCCTCCCACAATGCGGCACTCCCTCAGTACTGCACCTCCGCCAGCGGGACACTCCCTCAGTACTGCCCCTCTGACAGTGCGGCACTCCCTCAGTACTGCACCTCCGCCAGCGGGACACTCCCTCAGTACTGCCCCTCTGACAGTGCGGCACTCCCTCAGAACTGCCCCTCCGACAATGCGGCACTCCCTCAGTACAGCCCCTCCGACAGTCCGGCACTCCCTCAGAACTGCCCCTCCGACAGTGCAGCGCTCCCTCAATACTGCCCTTCCGACAGTGCAGCACTCCCTCAGTACTGACCTCTGACAGTGCAGCACTCCCTCAGTACAGCCCCTCCGACACTGCAGCACTCCCTCAGTACTGCCCCTCCAACAGTGCAGCAGTCCCTCAATTCTGCCCCTCCCACAATGCGGCACTCCCTTAGTACTGCCCCTCCAACAGTGCGGCGCTCCCTCACTACAGCCCCTCCGACTGTTTGGCAATCCCTCAGTACTGTCCCGCCCACAGTGCGGCGCTCCCTCAGTACTGCCCCTCCGACAGTGCAGGGCTCCCTCAGTACTGCCCCTCCGACAGTGCGGCGCTCCCTCAGTACTGCCCCTCCCACAGTGCGGCACTCCCTCAGTACTGCTTCTCCGACAGTGCGGCACTCCCTCAGTACTGCCCCTCCGACAGTGCGGCACTCCCTCAGTACTGCCCCTCCCACAGTGCAGCACTACCTCAGGACTGCCCCTCCGACAGTGCGGCACTCACTCATTACTGCCCCTCCGACAGTGCGGCACTCCCTCAGTACTGCCCCTCCGACAGTGCAGCACTCCCTCAGAACTGCCCCTCCAACAGTGCGGCACTCCCTCAGTACTGCCCCTCCGACAATGCGGCACTCCCTCAGTACTGCCCCTCCGACAGTGCGGCACTCCCTCAGTACTGCCCCTCCGACAGTGCGGCACTCCCTCAGTACTGCCCCTCCGACAATGCGGCACTCCCTCAGTACTGCCCCTCCGACAGTGCGGCACTCCCTCAGAACTGCCCCTCCGACAATGCAGCACTCCCTCAGTACTGCCCCTCCAACAGTGCTGCACTCCCTCAGAACTGCCCCTCCGACAATGCAGCACTCCCTCAGTACTACCCCTGCGACAGTGCAGCACACCCTCATTTCTGCCCCTCCGACAGTGCAGCACTCCCTCAGTACTGCCGCTCCGACAGTGCAGCACTTTCTCAGTACTGGCCCTCCTACAGTGCGGCACTCCCTCAGTACTGCCCCTCCCACAGTGCAGCAGTCCCTCAATACTGCCCCTCCCACAATGCGGCTCTCCCTCAATACTGCCCCTCCGACAGTGCGGCACTCCCTCAGTACTGCCCCTCCGACAGTGCGGCGCTCCCTCAGTACTGCCCCTCTGACAGTGCGGCACTCCCTCAGTACTGCCCCTCTGACAGTGCGGCTCTCCCTCAGTACTGCCCCTCCCACAGTGCAGCAGTCCCTCAATACTGCCCCTCCCACAATGCGGCTCTCCCTCAATACTGCCCCTCCGACAGTGCAGTACTCCCTCAGTGTTGCCTCTCCGACAGCGCAGTACTCCCTCAGTACTGCACCTCCAACAGTGCGGCTCTCCCTCAGTACTGCCCCTCCGACGGTGCGGCACTCCCTCAGCACTGCCCCCCCAACAGTGCGGCACTCCCTCAGTACTGCCCCTCCCACAATGCGGCACTCCCTCAGTACTGCACCTCCGCCAGCGGGACACTCCCTCAGTACTGCCCCTCTGACAGTGCGGCACTCCCTCAGAACTGCCCCTCCGACAATGCGGCACTCCCTCAGTACAGCCCCTCCGACAGTGCGGCACTCCCTCAGAACTGCCCCTCCGACAGTGCAGCACTCCCTCAGTACTGTCCCTCCGACGGTGCAGCACTCCCTCAGTACTACCCCTACGACAGTGCAGCACTCCCTCAGTACTGCCGCTCCGACAGTGCAGCACTCCCTCAGTACTACCCCTACGACAGTGCAGCACTCCCTGAGTACTACCCCTCCAACAGTGCAGCACTCCCTCAGTACTGCCCCTCAGACAATGCGGCTTTCCCTCAGTACTGCCACTCCGACAGTGCAGCACTCCCTCAGGACTGCCCCTCCGACAGTGCAGCACTCCCTCAGTACTGCCTTTTCGACAGTGCGGCACTCCCTCAGTACTGCCCCTCTGACAGTGCGGCACTCCCTCAGTACTGCCCGTCCGACAATGCGGCGCTCCCTCAGTACTGCCCCTCCGACAGTGCGGAGCTCCCTCAGAACTGCCCCTCCGACAATGCGGCACTCCCTCAGTACTGCCCCTCCGACAGTGCCGCACTCCCTCAGAACTGCCCCTCCGACAATGCAGCACTCCCTCAGTATTGCCCCTCCGACAGTGCGGCACTCCCTCAGAACTGCCCCTCCGACAGTGCAGCGCTCCCTCAATACTGCCCTTCCGACAGTGCAGCACTCCCTCAGTACTGACCTCTGACAGTGCAGCACTCCCTCAGTACAGCCCCTCCGACACTGCAGCACTCCCTCAGTACTGCCCCTCCAACAGTGCAGCAGTCCCTCAATTCTGCCCCTCCCACAATGCGGCACTCCCTTAGTACTGCCCCTCCAACAGTGCGGCGCTCCCTCACTACAGCCCCTCCGACTGTTTGGCAATCCCTCAGTACTGTCCCGCCCACAGTGCGGCGCTCCCTCAGTACTGCCCCTCCGACAGTGCAGGGCTCCCTCAGTACTGCCCCTCCGACAGTGCGGCGCTCCCTCAGTACTGCCCCTCCCACAGTGCGGCACTCCCTCAGTACTGCTTCTCCGACAGTGCGGCACTCCCTCAGTACTGCCCCTCCGACAGTGCGGCACTCCCTCAGTACTGCCCCTCCCACAGTGCAGCACTACCTCAGGACTGCCCCTCCGACAGTGCGGCACTCACTCATTACTGCCCCTCCGACAGTGCGGCACTCCCTCAGTACTGCCCCTCCGACAGTGCAGCACTCCCTCAGAACTGCCCCTCCAACAGTGCGGCACTCCCTCAGTACTGCCCCTCCGACAATGCGGCACTCCCTCAGTACTGCCCCTCCGACAGTGCGGCACTCCCTCAGTACTGCCCCTCCGACAGTGCGGCACTCCCTCAGTACTGCCCCTCCGACAATGCGGCACTCCCTCAGTACTGCCCCTCCGACAGTGCGGCACTCCCTCAGAACTGCCCCTCCGACAATGCAGCACTCCCTCAGTACTGCCCCTCCAACAGTGCTGCACTCCCTCAGAACTGCCCCTCCGACAATGCAGCACTCCCTCAGTACTACCCCTGCGACAGTGCAGCACACCCTCATTTCTGCCCCTCCGACAGTGCAGCACTCCCTCAGTACTGCCGCTCCGACAGTGCAGCACTTTCTCAGTACTGGCCCTCCTACAGTGCGGCACTCCCTCAGTACTGCCCCTCCCACAGTGCAGCAGTCCCTCAATACTGCCCCTCCCACAATGCGGCTCTCCCTCAATACTGCCCCTCCGACAGTGCGGCACTCCCTCAGTACTGCCCCTCCGACAGTGCGGCGCTCCCTCAGTACTGCCCCTCTGACAGTGCGGCACTCCCTCAGTACTGCCCCTCTGACAGTGCGGCTCTCCCTCAGTACTGCCCCTCCCACAGTGCAGCAGTCCCTCAATACTGCCCCTCCCACAATGCGGCTCTCCCTCAATACTGCCCCTCCGACAGTGCAGTACTCCCTCAGTGTTGCCTCTCCGACAGCGCAGTACTCCCTCAGTACTGCACCTCCAACAGTGCGGCTCTCCCTCAGTACTGCCCCTCCGACGGTGCGGCACTCCCTCAGCACTGCCCCCCCAACAGTGCGGCACTCCCTCAGTACTGCCCCTCCCACAATGCGGCACTCCCTCAGTACTGCACCTCCGCCAGCGGGACACTCCCTCAGTACTGCCCCTCTGACAGTGCGGCACTCCCTCAGAACTGCCCCTCCGACAATGCGGCACTCCCTCAGTACAGCCCCTCCGACAGTGCGGCACTCC